>NC_041059.1:26303356-26591281 GCF_900634775.1 Gouania willdenowi
TAGATTTTCTCCTCTCAATTATTCACGAGCCACAGCTGATCCGCCCACATTTCATATTCATCAGTGGTAAACGTACTAAACGTACTGTGTGCACTTGACAGATGCAATCCTGATTGCGTGACATTTGCACACATTTTTACAGCCGCAAACCTTTAGTAAATCCGGCCCTAAGTCTCCTCGGCCTCCTAAATCTAATGAGTGTGAAAGAGTAGAAAGACAAATTATGTATGGCTAAGGTTTCCCATTAACATCACTCACCGTCCTGCATTGTTTCCTCCATCACGCCTCAGCCTCAGTGAATGTCTGCGCATATATCACCCTAATTCCTCCCTTGAATTTTATTTGCCTCGTAAACAATTCATAATCTTTAGAGGACAGAGTCCTGAAGAAAGTTTACATAGTCGTCCTACTGCAGTTTACCATTTGAAACAACATTCTTCACGTGTAGTCATTTACGAATAAATTATAAATAAATCAAACTGTGACAGGCTGTGGGATAAACGCAATAGATAAAAAGAAGGGAAAACACAGTTTGGCCTCTGGGTATTATTATAAATTCTCATGGTTTTCAATCACTATCTTCAATGCTTTTCGCATGTTTATATTGGTTTTTGAGGCCAACCAAACAATCTGTACCAAACACGAGGCAAGAGGAGTCCCCATGAACCCAAATATTATTTCACAGAAACACAATACGTGAGTGTAAAAATGACTTTTGGGCTGGCTCCTGTCCTTTCAGTGCACCGCCCACACGCAGACAGCCATTATTAGCATGTAAAACCCCCATCTCGCACATGTCTTTCAGCCAGCGTTTTTTTAACTGGGGTCCAATAAGCCACCCCATAACTCACCTTTACTCATTCACTCATTATTTATGCATGTTCCTTTAAAATCCCAATACTGCATAGTTGCAGAAAAGTAGCAAAGGGTAATGTGTGTCCCATAAAAGGTGTGTTTAGCTTAGTGTGGGCTGCGGCCTGGCGCCTACATTGTTCTTTCTTTGTTATTTCAAAAGCGAAAAAAATTTTGAAATAACTTGACAGACTGAACCATCAGCAAAAACCCTGTTCGCTTGGAGGCAAAATCCTTCTCCAGTCCTTCCAAATCTGCAAGAGTGATCTTTACACAAACCAAACCAAAATGGAATTGCAGCGTTGTGGTGTCACACCTTTTTTTTTAATTTAATTTAATTACATTTTTTTTTTCATTATTCTTGCAGAATATAATTTTAACCTATGCTGCTTAAATGCTGCTTGTTATTTGGAAATCCTAAAATGCCTTTTTTTTACTCAGTCAACGCAAAATGGAGTGCAGTAATAATCCCACAATATCCCATCAGATAATGGGCGAAATGCAAACATAACCATTTCTTTAATGTAAGCATACAAGTATTTTTATTCTGTCCTATATGGGGAGTGCAGCATTGGTCAATGGAGAGGATCAGCCAAACGTTTTGAGTTATTTGTTACTGCTACTTGACACACTTGTGACAGAATATTGCATAACTGCCCTCGGCCTCAAACATTTCCTATTATTGTGTGTATTTCTTTTCCATATCAGTGGGTGTAATTGGTTTCAAAACTGGGAAGTAAATCAACATAAGCATCAACCGAATAACAAACAAGCATAAGACCAAAATCTGGGCTTGATTTTGTTTTTTCTGCATCGTCATCAAAAATAAAGCCTGGAGGGAACCAAAGAATAGATTTAGTTGGAAGCATCAACACTCAAATGTCTTGAACATCAAGGCCAGATAGATGGACACAGAGTTGATTATGAGGTTTGGGCTTTTGGGGCTTTCTGAGTTTTATTGAACAGAGGCTTTTCTGTCACTTAGGTGTGAAAGTTAAACAGTCAGTGAGTGTGTTAGTCAGTTTGTCTCAGCCTACTGCATCAATGCCACCTTTAGAGATATTAAAAATGACAGCAGTGTGAATTTTTACGAAAGGTTTTCGTCTTAGTTTTTGTCAACTACATCATTAGAAAAAAATAAATAAAAATGATTTAAACTATCAGAAAGTATGTTTATATTTTCGTCAACTAATAAAAACAAAACTATATTTTGTCACATGGGACGAAATCCAATCAAAAGTCATGTGATCTTGTGCTCTTACGCATTGATCACATCAAATCTATCTGTGTGTGTGTGTGTGTGTGTGTTTACAAATATTAATAACATCCCACATCAGGTTGATTAATAATTTAATCTTTAAAAAATACATTAAACTTTTTTTTCTGTCAATTTTAGTCAACTATATGTGTAACAGATTTAGTCTGTTTGTTTTTGTTGGTTTTCTGTATTTGCCCTTTGGTAATGTATTTCTATGTGTTTGAATTTTTGTTGCATATCTTCAGGTTCTCAATGATTAACCTGGTTGAATAATGGTCAAATAAAAAAATAAAAATATAATTGTAACATAGTGGAGATCATTAAATTACAGAAGGATTTCAGTTTCTAGATTTTCTATGATTTAATCTTATAGTAAGTTAATCTACTCTTGTGCTAAATAGATCAAAGGATCTTAGTAAATCATTTTTAAACAACGTATTCTTCAAATCTCATGGGAATTGATTGTCTGCTCAATGTTGAAATCAGACAGGACGCTAGGTTTGCCAATATCAAATTCATCCCAATCAGATGTTGGCTTTAACTCAAGTGCATCGAACAGGCCACAGACAAACACCCACATGGAATGCAGTGAAAATACCTGACCTCAAGTGATCCTTAGTTCACACGGTGAAATCCAAAGAAAAGTTTGAAGCTGTGATTGGGCAAAAGCCCACAAAGATGTGAACGATGTCCAAATCTTCTGATCTATTGTAGAATACAAAGTGCCTTTGGCTGAGTTTGCTCTCGCTCTCTGAGCTACGGTTTGTCTTCAGGCTTGAACAGATGCCATGGGAGCAGGCCGCAGCAGAAACGCTGGTCAACACTGACGGCTAAAGCTACAATTGGATGGTTTGTGGTCTGACCGATTGTGAGACGGAACAAAATAACATTTTACTGGGGTTCATAAACTCCCGGTGGACATTTGAACAACTCTCCTATGAATTAAGTGTTGACCAATACGACGGAGCTTAAAGAAGAGAAAAGCAGTTTGATATGAGCCGTCTGCCACAGAAGCTGGAGATTTATACTTACATACCTGAACAGTTACACAGGCCATAAAACAATGGGAAAGATGAGATGTGAATGATAAACAATTTGAAGAGATACAGATTGATGTGATTTAGACCAGTTTAGGGTCAAATCCTCCCTTAAACCCTATCAGTTTGTGGGAATGAGTACCGTATTTTCCGGTATATAGGACGGTATTTTTTTCCTTTAAAGTTGATGGCGCAACCAATGTGGCGGTGAGCTCTGTGTGGATTTTTCAGTCACACACGTGTCCAGTGAAAGTGGCCCAGATAGCACGCATACGTCTCGCCGATGTCGGCCTCAGATTTTTGTGTTTTTTCCCCCCAAATTGGTGATATCACTCATAAAATTGTAGAACTATAAAAGTCACTTCCATGAAGCTGTTTTTGTGCTGGGGTTCTTTTGGCTATGCTGCTGAAAATACATTTATGATCTCTTTATTTTGTCCACACATAATAAGATATTTAGTGGTAATATATTGTTTTTTTTGTTGTAGTTGTGATATTGCCATATTCATCAGATTTAAGTAAATACTTGACTTTGGATATGGAGATATTTATACGAATTGAATGATCCGAGCTAAATAAAGGTTAATATAAGCTGTAGAGAGGCCGCGCTGAGCATCTTTAATCCATCAGCCAAACGCCGATGTCTCCGCGACGTCTGCCCAATGAGCAAACGCTCCCCATAATACGTCTCACCGATGCCACTTCATTCATTGTGCCGACATCGGCATGTCGGGGGGTGTCGGGAGGTAGAATATTACTAACAGTCACCACTACATGTGGAATGAATTAACTTTAACAGCCACTGAACATCACGGTGAACTGAACGTTCAGAAATGAGCGTCACATAATGTAGGAAAAGTGAAAACAGGATGGAGGCGTCATGGTCCATGTGCAGGACGACGTACGATCAAGAAGGGAAATTGCGTAAAAGCGAGTGACAGCAGAGTCATACATCTGTTGAATATTTTTTTTAATTTAAATTTATAAATAAAATAAGATTGCTGATTGTTTGAATACAAATCAAATACCGGTAATAAATTAAAGTTTGTGGAGGGGGAAGCGGTGCTGGCTTGTATTCATTTATGTTCAGAAAAGCGAATAAAAAGTACAATGAGATTTAAAGTGTAAGATATCTCAGCCAGTTTTTAATAGTAGGAAATAATAAAAGGCATAAAGATGTCAAATCACTGTGTTAGGTTTATCGGGGCGATCGCACATAGGACTGACAGCCAACGCAACTGACACACACACACACACACAAGGAGAGAGAAAGAGAGTGGCGAAACCCTTCGGATAAAGTCAAAATCAGCCAGTTTATGATAGAATAGGAACAATAAACAGCATAAAGTTGCCAAATCACCATGTTGGGTTTGTACAGAAGCGAATTCCGTGTCCGTATTCTGACTCTGTCCGGACTCTACGTGTTCGCTCCTGAGGCGATGGTGCACGGGAGCGGACGGAGCGCTGTATCGTCTGGTTTCAGTTGAAAGTGACCATAAGTGAGGATGACACTTCAGGTGTAGATCAAAACTCATCGGTGAAAACTGACCAGAATACGCGGAAATACACGGAAACATCCGTCAACTGGAGTATAGCAGCTCTCCAACTCCTCGTTCTGATTGGCAGAGTCGTTTGAAGGTCACCCTCATCAGCCAATAGGGTGTGGCCTATGTCACAGCGCGGCCTTTACGTGGATTTTTCTTGGAAAATTGCGACATTTTTGGAAGTCCAGAGGTGCTATTTTTTATAGGAGGTGCGGGGCCAACAGCGGTGGTTTGTGGCTTAAGAAATCACCAAAATGTAACAAACCAACTCTCCAGCCAATAGCAATATTTGCTAGGAATAGCCAGGTTTAACCCATAGAGTGCAGTCACTCTTACAATTTTACAACAAAAATACCAAATTGAAACACTTTGACTCAAATGTCAAGAGTTGAATAAGAATTACTCAGCAGAAAAGGGTTTTCAGATGTATTTACTTCTATTTAAATCTAAAAGTAAAACCTGTAAAAAAAAAAAAAAAGTTTTGTTCTGTTCTTTCCAACAGAGAAATCATGTTTGAGGCTAACACACTGTTTGATTGTGATGTGTGTGTTATGGCATTTTAGCTTCCAAAACACTGTTGTCTTTTTCAGTGTTTTCCCAAAGTTTGTGTGGCAATAAACCACCCACACTTTTCTGTTTTCTGCATTGTTTATCTTAATCCAGATTTATCATTTCTTCATGAAACGTACAAACAGCAATCATTTTTTGTGATGGTCCATCAAACCATCATAATTATACTAAGCTGGATATCTGATCTGCTCTGTATTGGCTTGTTTTGTTTTTTGGTAACACACATTTTTGAGGCAGATGCAGAAAAATGTAGAAAACATAAAGCTCCTGCAGAAATATTGAGAAACTAACAGTTTTAATCATCATTCTCACATAATTTTCACTAAAAAAATAGATTGCTTATAAGTTAATCAATTAATATTTACGTATCTATTTATTCATAAAAGCACTTTTCATGTAAAATAATGCAGCTCAAAGGGCTTTAAAAAGGTCAAAAACAGCCATGCCACTCATTAAGAATATTTAGTTAAAGACTAAGGGCTCTATTCTCCCATGTGTGTAAGTCCAAAAAGCCATGCAGCAGCGCTGTTTCTGGCTGTGTGCTACTCCCCGTGTACTTCAGTCAGTTGCTGTGCGCCTTCATCATAGTTACGCACTGTGGGTGGAGCAGCCTTGAAATGTGGGTGTTCCCATTCAAATCTGGCTTTACGCGCATTCTCCTGTGAGCGTAAGTCCTTTTCCTCTTACGCACCTCTAACCCTGGAATAAGTGTAGCACCCCGATAAGGTGAAACATTATATTGCACTAGAAATATGGACTTAGTTACATTTGAAGACACACCAGACTCGTGCATCGTGCAGCAGCAGCTGTGATCACTCAGCTGCTGCTGCACAATGAATTAAAACTCTGACAGACTTAGACTTCTGTCCACGTTGGTCACAGTGATTCAGCTATTTACATACAATGTCCAACGTAAAGACACAGTTTGATCCACTACAGAGTGAAACAAGCTGTCATATGCGGATGAGGATGGACCAGAAACTGTTCCCACACATATTTTAATGAGGCTCAGCTCAGGTCACTTTAAACAATTATTTAAAATATATTTAATATTTATAACTGTGTACGATGGAAGCCAATAGTTCTGTTTCACTGCAAACATCCTGCTGTATTAAAGCAGGACGCTCTGCGACCAGGTTATTTCCTCATATCTACCGTGCATCTAACTCTGTCACGCTTTACAGCGATGATGATGATGATGATGATGATCAAGGAAAGAAATTTTAATTGTTACTCAGTCACACTGCAATAATCTCATCAATGATCTGATCAAATCAACCTGTTATATTGTTTATCAATGAAGACGTTTCAAATTAAAAGTGAACTTTGTAATTTCACGGATTTCAATGACATTTACAAGCATTGGGAAAACTCAAAAAAAAAAATGACATCACCGCCTCCTTTCCTTCAGCCCGCTTTCATTCACACATATGAGCTTTTTGGCTCCTTACGCGCGGTGGGCGTGTCAGCAGCCTGGACCGGAGAATACACGTAGGAGAGAAGTGCGTAACTGCAGGCGCGTAAAAAAGTGCTTAAGTCCAAACGAGAGAATAGACCCCTAAGTGGACATTCTCTGCTGAACCCTATGAACCCATATGAACCTCAGGGCCTGGGAAGGTTCATAGGGTAAAAGCAGTTCTAAAAGATAAAAAGGCCCAAGACCATTAAGAAACTTAAAAACCAGTAAAAGAAAATTACAAACTCAGAGTTGTTGGTTTATTCCCTCCCTTATATTAAAACATGCATTACCAATTTAAGAGCACTTAGTATGAATAGGGCCTAATCTAGCATCTGAGCAAGTTCAATTTGTGTAATATTAGCAACACATTTTAATTGATTCATGCAAATTGTAAGAATTATGAATTTGAAGATGATATGTTGTATACTACCAGTGGGAAAAAAGGACTGAAGTCAATGAATGCAAGCCTTAATTAGATGATTTGAGCAGAGGTGAAAGTAAATTGTTCCCCACTTCAATGTTTGTGTGGTTTTCATTCATTATGCATATAAAATGGCTTTGGTCCGATAACACTTTTACATCCAAACGGTAGTAAATAATTTATAGAGTGCTTTTCACAGGTAAAAACCACAAAGTGTTGTACTAACATTTCAGTATCATCCTGTCTAAAGAAAACATGGAAAAATAGACACATAACATGGGAGACAAGAACGGGAGAACTGTGGGTCGCCAAAGGCATTGGAGGTGCCCAGAAAAACGGTACGTGTATGATATCATTTCATCTTTCAAAAGAATGGTTATTAAAGTTTTCTCCCAATGCAGTCTTTTTTGCCTTAAACCATTTGTGCTTCTTTTTGTGAGAGTAAAGCCTCTTTAGCTTTAAGTAACACAGAACACCTGCTGGTCTTGCTTCACTTGTGCTTACTCGCTCCGTACTTTCTATAAAAGTAGCAGAGCATTACGCACATGTGGAATTTAGCCCCGTTTAGAAAGACGATCTTCTAAGAAGTGCTGTGGACAGATCGGAAGCCCTGCTGTGACCAATAAATAACCCAGCATGAGTCATTTCTGCCAAGGCCCCACGGTTATGTTGACCCCCCTGCACTGTGCTGTAGCTCCTATTTTCAGGTCCATGTGAGATGAGGTATGAATATTCTCCTTCTGATCATCTTCAGATGTTCTTCCATTTCCTCAGGGACATTGAGAGACCGGCAAGGGCGGTAAAAGATAAAAGTAACCGGAAAAAGATCCCTGTCTCACGAAGGCCTGGAGAGTTTGGATTTCTACGATGCTTGTGAACGTAATGCTACTAATATGATTTTTATAGAATAGATTTATACTTCAGTGTTGTCATTCCTGAGCAGGTTTGAATTATTGTTAAATGATAAGTTGACACTTTGAAGTATGGGGTAATATTATAGATGACAATGTGCAATCAGGAAGATTCAGGACCATGGGAGCATCCTGCTGTTTGCCAACAAAGCTTTGGCAAGCAATAAGTTCCCCTCTATAAGTCTAGCCAGTTGAGTGTGATTGAAATAATGCCAGACATGTGAAGATGATCATTTGGATCTGGAAGCTCCACACATGAAAAGGAGATTAAATTATTTGTTTAATCTTGTTTCTTGTTTCATCTCAGTAAACTTCAGCGGTGGGCGGTCAGGGCCAGCAAGGCCTTGCATTCAAAATAACTGATCTACAGTAGATTATAATGTTTGTTCCATGAATCTGTAATGATTTATTTCCAATTGTCCATTCAATTCATTTTGGAGAGTTCATTTTTGATGCACTTCTTCCAGTACATACATATAAGTTTTTGTCAAATTTAAACAACAATTTTATCTGCCCAGAGCCTTCAGAACCAATAGTCTCTTACATCAACAACAGAGATATCAACACCTTTAGAGATAATCAGATCCAAAGTGTGACCTTGAGTGTGTGTCGGACCAGTCACATGTATTGAAATGACCAGAATTGTTATCAGGCTTCTGCAGAGCTTGATGGTGAGTTAATAATTTGAATCAGGTGTGTTGGAAGAGGGAAACATCCAACACATGCTGGATAGAGGCTCTTGAGGACCAGGATTGGGCACCCCTGCCCTAAGGAGAAGAGAGATCCTGGGCCTGGTATCGTCAAGGAGGGATGGGCGGTGCTGATTGGTTCTTTAGGGGAGAGAAGATGGGACCATAGTGGGGTAAAGGGTGGGGTGTCAGTCTTGTGCCAGCAAGAACCAGCTCATTCATCTGGGCAGTTAAATCCAAGAAAGGAGAGGTAGGAGAGAAGCTGGATGAGGTGGAAGTAGGTGAATTTTGGGGTGAAGCAGGTGGGTCCTGAGATGTGGGGGGTGGGTTGACCTCTTCCTTTTAGTGATTTAGATTTTTTTTTTCTTGATGGAAGCTCATCAACGCTATGTTCTTTCCTTGTTGTTTTGTTCTCCGATGGTACATGTTGTTCTTTGTCTTTATCAGGACTGATAGCAGTGTGACTGGTGAAGTAAAATAAGTTGGATGTGAAAAGTTTCACTCCAGCCTTGTTTAAACAAGCTCCATCTGCTCTATAAAGATGATAACGTTCCCAAACAATCTGAAAATTTTCTATAAAATTTAGTGAAAGGGCAGCACAAGCCGAAGACAAAAATTTATTCAGAGAGTAAATCCTTGAGAATTTCAGATCTCCTTTGCGGACTGGAGGTATCGGGCCACTGACACTTTAGGCTGCAAACAGTTGACAGTTTTTAGCAGATGGGTGAACTCCTGCTTTAACACCTCAGACTCCTCCTTGGCTAAATCATTTAATACAAAATGAATCACAACATTCTTTCAATGTAGGAAATTGGCCACATTATGTAAGATTTTGTCAGCCAGGTCAGCTGCCGGAACTGCACACGAAGAAATATAGGGTTATAAGGAGGTTTTGAGTGACAATCTTCCTGCAGCAAAGACTTGTGGGATTAGATTTCACGGGAGTTATCAGCCTCTTGCCCAAAACAACCTTCAATGGAAACATGTTCAAAGCGCAATTATACTTTGTCGACATTTAGAAATATTGCTTTTATTTTGTGAAAATCTGTAATGGAAATCCAGCTCGTGGTGCACGTATGCTAGGAATACAATGGAACGGAGTAACTCACACCTTTTGCCTTCATGGCGAAAGAAAAGGAACTAAAAGTCATTTAAGTCTCTTCTGTGTGAAAAAAGGATGGATTTTGTCCAAAATAATCAGCATCTGTGGTGAGTGTGATGTTTTTTTTAAAAGGTACCCATAGTCAATTTTAATTGCAAGCTCTATCAAAAGAACATATTTAATACTGGAGGTTAAGCAAGGGAAAGTTTGTCAAAAATGCTTGTGAAGCAGTCAAGAGTACTAAGAATCTGGGCCCGTAATCCTAAAGATTCTGAGAATCATCTCAGAGAGCTCCTAACTTAACCTAAAACATTCTAGCAAGGACTCTTAGCTTAGAAGTGATTCCAGAACATTCTCAGAGAACTCTGAGCAAGGAATGGACAGAAACAATTATCTTAGTGAGGAGGTGTGGTTTACCCCGTTGCTAGGTTTAAGTCATCATTTCAAAAGCTATGATTGGTTGATCCTAAAAGCTAGATAAAAATATACTTTTGGTGCTGTAATTGTAAATAACATTTCACATAAAAGAAAATATCTGTTAAATAAATAATAAGCTATACTTTAAAATTATCATACACACTGTGTGAAAACTTAGGCCTACTTGCACAGTATCCAAATAGTGATAGTTATATTTATTTGCTTATTTTAATTGCCATAGTGGTAATTTTTGCATTTTCAACATTTCAATTCAATTTGGTATTAACAAGGGTAAAATGGCTCAGCTTTCACCAATGTGTGTGATTGCTGACTGGCCTATTAGAAGCAATGTTGGTTGGCTTTCAAATCTACCACAGACCAGTGACCAGCCATGGAGAAGAAAAGAACAAGGAAATCCAACTAGATAGAAGAACAGTGTTTGCTTCTTGCTTTTGCTTGAAATCTCTTCCTGTTCACAAAGACGGCTTCATCTTTTGAAGGTGCAATTATTCGGACATGTGTCACATCGATTACACCCACAACACCGGGGAATTCTGCGATGTCCATAAATGCCCTTTTATGAGCTTATGAAGTACGGGCATCCAGCTGAAATGAAACAAATTGTGTCACGATATGAGGTTGTGACAATGCTGTCAGTGTTTGGTCGATGACCATGCTGATAGAGGGTTGTGACAGACCCAATTCATAGCTGCTGCATTGTTTCATTTTCCCTGTTGCCAAATACCTCAGTGTTGTGATGACTTTCATTTCGGGTGGTATTGCATTGTGGTGTTGGGTTGGAGAAGTAAGTGCATCTTTAATGAGATCAACCACAAACTTGATTCCTGCACGATCTATTCTGTAGCGTTTCATTAATTCACTGTCATCCAGTGTTTGGAAAATTTCTCTCCTGCCTCTTCTGTCCGTCATTTTGTCGACTGCTTAGGGAACTCCTAAGCCGCTTAAAAGTCCTCTTCCCTGCTCTTAACAGATCTCACCTTAGGAGCTCTCTTAGGAGCTAAGATTCTTTAGGAATACCCTTTTCTTAGAATTTGGCCACTAGGAGCAACTCTTTGCACTAAGAATCTTTAGAAATATGGCCCCTGACTTTCTAGGGGGCAATGGTCAGTGCCTCCAGTTTCCTCCATAGTGAAAATAAGTCATAGGGATTGTGATTGGCTGAAGTTGTAGTATTGTCTGACTGGCTGAGACAATACACTCCACCCTTTTTCAGATACGCATCCCAGTGCTGGCCGATGATAGTGGTCGATGATAGTGTTTTCAACATTCCCAGGAACTCCCTGTTTTTTACATACCCAGTAAAGAAAGCAAACTAAAATACATACAAGCATCCTATACCTCTGCCTCCTACACCCTAACATACATTGACTTCCCTCCATTTCATATTCATTCTGAGCAGCTCACCCCAAGCTTGAATATTTACTGTCACGGGATCCCTATGAATCCCTATCGGGTACACTTCTGTGCCCGGCAAAATTGTTATGAATAGATTATCAGCATATGCAGTCCTGTGAAGTCATGCAAAGGATATACAGTATAGGCACATTGCCAAACTCTCTAGTCTGCCACCTTTGTAGATTAACCACCGTGGCATTGTCCTTCATCTTTCGGCCATAAATTGATAAACTGATCTTCGGCCAACTTTTCTCGATAGATCAGAGACACAGAAGCTCTCATATCTCCTGTCAATGGTGATGATGATGACTTTTTAATAAAAATGTTTTTTACAACAACCACTTAACATTTAATAAGAGACTGAGAACATTACTTCGTATTAGTCAAAACCTTAATAAATCAAAGTGACACCAAATCATTCAGTTTCCTAGTGTATCCTTAACCAGGACACACACACATAAAAACAATCTGGATTTTTCTAACCCCATTTTCCTCCTTTCCGACCAAGGATGTCAAAACCAGATTATTTTACATCTTATAAGATCATCCTGTGGTCTGAGGTGTGTTAAGATTGAATTTGTCTTGATAATCAGCTTTGAAACAGGTTGGAGCCAACAGCTATTATAAAGGATTAATATTTACGACCAAAACTATTATTACTGCCACATTAGACATGAAACAACAAAGGAATACATAGTGTTATAAGGAGGTTTGGAGCATCCATTTTCCTACGGCGAAGTCTCGCGGGATAAGATTTCACAGGAGTTCCGAGGCTCCTGCCCAAAACAATGTTCAATGGAAACACGTTCAAAGCGTAATTATATTTTGTTGACATTTAGAAATATAGATTTATTTTGCGTAAATCTGTATTAGAAACCCAGCTTGAGAAACACGTAATGCTGCATTCAGGCACTTGGAATTCAGCATTTCCGAGTTGATAATTCCGATCTCTGAGTTAAACTACGTTCAGCGGCGTTCGAAATATCTCAAACACAGCTGATCGCGATAATATTAGATTTTTTTCTCCAACTTTCCCAAGTAGGAGCTTCAGGTGGTTTTCCAAGTCACTTTTTCTTGTAGGAGGTCAGAAAAACCAGAGTTCAGAGTTGTTTGGAATGCAGCATTAGATCACGTTGTTAGATCTCGTTTGATCACGTGAGATTCCTAGCTTGGTGGAAAATCGGTGGTGGGACAGAATGGTTATGTGAGTTGTTTGCTGTGTTAAGATTAACGGAGCATACACACACAGAACAATCAAAACTGTTCTATGTCTGATTTTTTTCTTCATTTGTGGGGTCTGTAACAGATAAGTGTGTACCCCGCTTAAGTCGGCTAACCTTTAGCCTTTAGCTGTGTTAGCCCTAGGTTCTCCTCCCTGTTTGTCTTCTCACCTGCACAGTTCCCCTCATGTTTAGTTAGCTTTTGGTATGTGTGTATAGTGCTTTTGCGGCCGTGGAGAGAAGGCTTACCAAACTAGACCCGGCGCTGTGCCATGCAAAACACGTTGCTAGCAGAGCAACTAATCAGGCCATAAAGAGCAAGCAGGGCCAGCTCAGTTTTCTCTGCTTGAGGATCTGTGAGTGGTTCTTTGGGGAGAACTCAGACACTGTTTGAAGCCTGGACTTGGCCATCCTTTCATTTAACATTTGGAAAATAGTTTACTAGTAAAATACTTTCTAAGGGAATTGAGTTGGTTCAACATATTTATCTATTTACTAGCTTCATTTTATTTTTATTTTTGGACAAGCCAACAACATAGCAAGGAACTATACAGCTAAAATACAGCCACTAGCCTATAGAATCACAAACAGCAACAAAATTGCAAATTCTTTAGTAATACATTTGCAGAGCACAGCTGAAGACAATGATTTCTTACAGTTCATCTTTGCAGTCAGTTCTGTTGGCGTACACCTATAAATGCTGTCATTATTGGCAGGAATGGACCAATGTTAAGGTTTTGTTTGTTTTTCCCTACTTTGAACTCGCTGACTCTTCCCACAGTTAAATTGTACTGTAGTTACATGATGTAAATACCACTTGTAACAGCTGTAATTAAAAAAAAAATCTTTAAACTTTATCAAACATGATTTTTTTTTTTCCATTAATCTTTCTTTTTTGAATAAATTGTCATCAACCAGTAACGTACAATTTAGCACATAGTGTATAGCTATAATATTATCATATCAACTACAGTATTTAAAATGTTCCAATTTAATATGACACATTTAATTTAATCTCTACCCCATAAACATGATGGTTGTAAAATAGGGAAGTTAATTTGAATAAGATATATAAAAATGTTTTTATATATGTTTTTTCCAAAGGAAAAAAAAAAAAAAAGGGGGAAAAAATGTAATGTTTTTTTTTTAAAGAAAGACAGTTTTTCAACGGAGACATTAAATAACCAAACTCAATGATCAAAAGTTCACGATCAAGTGTAAACACATGATCAAAATGTGTTAAACATTCGTACCAATGGAAAAGGTTGAGATATCAGTGTTTCATATTGATTACCTGTGTCTGCTGCATTATACACATGTATCAGTTTTTGAACAAGTTGACCTTATCCTTTGCCCTGGGCCTGCAGCCTAAAAACAATCCGATACAAGGCAAAAAATATAGGATATAATAACATTTATATCCCATGTGATTGTCTGGTTCTGCTTGTCGGATGACTTTTGGTGGATGATAGTGGTATTTTCTGTCTTCTGTGGTCCCCACCCATGATGAAACCAAAATATTCCCGTATTTTCCCAGTCACCTTATCTCTGTAGTGTACCAAGCTAACAAGCACGGTATGAATAATGTACTTCACGCTTCCCAAGCTTTTCGCCTACTGTCTGCAGATCCTCACTTCCTACCACAAGACCCCTGCCGCCGTGTGAAGCCGTCAGGCCAGACCACTAGTCCACCCAACCCAACAGTAATGGCTCTGTTTGGTAATTTAGAGCCCCAAGTCGCTGAGCCAAGCACTGTACATTTGTCAAATTTGACTTGGAGACCTGGACTGTCTCATACATTTTCTAAGTCAAATGTATCAAATCACAACATCTTCATTTTCCACATCAATGTGAGAGGAATTCCAGGCAGCAAACATGTGCTCAAGAAAAGTAAAAAAAAAAAAAGACCATCAGGTCTGACGGGCAATGATCAGAGTGTTCAAATGCACAACATGACAGGGTTGGGGCCAATTACATTTTTAATTATCTATGTTTGATTACAATAATCAGCATTTTTTCCAATTACAAATTAATTTTTTTTTTTTTGGTTTTTTTTGTGTGTGCACAATGTCGTTTTAGCATCTATGTGCATTTATTATAATATCTTAAAAGCCCAACTAGGGACAAGAGTTGGAATTTAGCAACAACTATAAACTCTTTGTACAAAACATCATTCACATTCACGGTATTGTTACTCAGTAAAATTGTATCGTATTGTACCTTTTACAAAAACACTTATATCCTAACTCTAACCCTTACCACCTGTATGAGTGTGAACATTCACTGACAGGTAGTGGGAAAACTTAATATGAAACATATTTTAATATTTCTTAACTACTTATGTGTAAGCCATAGACCTGTTTTGCATTTAATTAAATTGTAATTGAAAGTTTTTATTCAATTTCCATGGTAATTACAATTACAAAATCAATTATCTTAACTCAATTCCAATGAAATTACAATTACAATGGTGATAAATTCTTAAAATTACAATAACGAATATAATTATGCCATAATTGTTATCAATTACGCAATTACAATTATATTTGACCCCGACCATGCCTCATGATAACACAACTGTCTCTACAAAGTTATTAACCACTTTCAGGTACATCTAAAAATATTCAGATATCATGAAAAAGTTTAATAATTTCCACGCATTTCAGAAAGTGAAACCCATACATGATGTAGACTGATGACAAATAGAGTGAAATATTTCAAGACTTTATTTCTTGACATTTTCATGATTGATTACGGCTTTCAGATAATGAAAATCCAAAATGCACTGCATTGATGCAGTACTTAATGCAAAAGGAGGTCTTACTAAGTATTAGGTGCATAGAAATTTCAGTTTAAAATGTCCTTTTTTCTGAGACACTGAATTTTGAGGTTTCATTAAGTGAAAGCCATTATTATCAAACATTTCAAGATTATTATTGATATTCCAAAAACATTATGTAAATGGTTTAAACGGGGAAAAAAACGTAAAAATCTGACAGCAACCATCAACATCAGCCCTATTGAATAAAAGGTCATGATGTTTTGTGCTGCTGGTTTGGTTCAGTGGGGATATACTATAATTATCTAAACTTGGTGATCTGCAGCCCATAATGGGCTATCGTTTTTGCTTTATGATGGAAAATGCTGCAATATTCACATTTTTCAAACTAAATACACGGCTTTTTGTCCCTGGGATCGTACGCCAACAATTCTGCAGTTTGAAATGTCTCAACAACTATTGAGACAATTGTGAGTAATTTCCCCCTGGGATAAATAAAAAAAACTTCTGATTCTAGTTTCCTCTGCTGTATCTTTGGTGAAACTTTTCTTCAAGGATCAGCAACATATCAAACTATTCCCAGAAGAAGACTGAACAATCTAGTCCCAATAACCATCCAACAAATTCTCAATAACTACTTTTTGTGTACTTTTCCCCCAGCTCGATATTGGCTAATTCGACAGCTTACTACAGTCTAGTTGAACAAAATGTTCAGTATAATACTTGAAAGATTTTAACATCCCAATGCCTTTCACCAAATGTTACCAGCTGACTAGTTAGATGGTTATTATCCTTATTTTTGGGCAGATTAGGTTACTCAAAGATGTGTTTCCTTCAAAGCCAATCAAAGTAGGACTTTGATGAAAGTAAGCCAATCAAAGTAAGACTTTGATCAAAGTCAGCCAATCAAAGTAAGACTTTGACAAAAATAAGCCAATCAAAGTAAGACTTTAATCAAAGTAAGACTTTGATTGGCTGAAATACTTTTCTTTGAGATTTGCTGTTGGTTCAACGGTTCTATCTAAAGGGCAGATTTGCATGTACGGTATTTTGTGAAATGGGTTTATCAAAAGGTCATTTTTGTTACTAAATGAGTCTCTTTTTATTGAACCATTTAATCCTGAAATAATGGAAAAAATTATTTATTTCTGCATGCTGTATAACGTTTCCTTGTCAACAACAAAAATCCAGATGTTACAGTAAAAGAACAAAAAAAAAAAAAGTGGAAATGCAAAGAGTAAACCAAATATGACATCCAAATAACAAAGTCGAAATAGTCAAAAATAGAAGTTAACTAGCATATTATAAAAAGCACAGGCAGTATTACTTGTTAATTTGTTCTTTTGGCTCTAACTACTAGCATTCCTACCACAGTGCACTTTTCACAGCCTATCACTTTACCCAGTAGGCGGCTTTAGATTCACAGCTTGTTGTCATCTCCACCTTCTCTTGGATCCGTAATAACCTCTGGCTTCTAATTTCACTGACTGATGATGACTGAAAGCAACCTTAATTGCAGCACAACAGGAGCAAGGCCAGGACAGATGAGGGTGTGTTTATATGCTCTGGATCATCTGGATGCTTTGGATGAAGGCCAGCCTGGGCAGACATAAACAAGTGTGTGATGTGTTATAATGGACCGTCTGCTCCTCTTATTGTGTTGTTTATGGAGGGTTAAAGTTACACTATCATCTTGTTAATTCCTTCACGCATTAATCATAAAGAAGCTGTTTCACATTTACAGTTGTAGGCAGGGGTGGACTGTTACAAAAATTCAGCCCTGGCATTTTATGTCCAGACCAGCCTACTACATTATCAGAGGACACATGTAGAAGCCGTTATTAAGTCACTAGCTGGGTTTCCATTACAGATTTTCACAAAATCAAAGCGATATTTCTAAATGTTGACAAAGTATAATTGCGCTTTGAACGTGTTTCCATTTAAGGCTGTTTTGTTCAGGAGACTCGCAACTCCCGTGAAATCTCATCCTGCAATACGGACGCTCTAAACGTCCTTATATCACTCTGCATTCTTTTGTTGTTTCATGTCTAATATGACAGTAATAATTTTTTAAGTATAACGCTAAGAAATGTCTCGGTCTTCTCTTCTGTTTACATGTACCACGTCATGTTTACTCAGAGTGAAGTGGTCCTTTGATCAAGTACGTCACATTCCATAGCGACACATTTCAATATCGAAGCATCTGAAATACCTCCTCATATCTTTTTGACACTTTTATCAAATTTTTGTCCTTTCTTGAATTTTTTGGCCACTTTTCATCCAATATATATCACTTTTTTCCTTACTTTTTGTCTCTTTTTGTTCCACATTTTTCCCATTAAAGCTACTCTTTGCCATTACATACCACCTGGTTCCTCTTTATTTGCCCATTTTTGGCCACTCTTGACTGTTTTTGGCTCATTTTAGTCACTTTTCACTCTTTCCTTGCCACATTTTTGCCACTTTTTGACCATTTCTGGCCACCTGTTACCATGTCTGCCTCCACTCTCTCGTCAAAAAAAAAAAAACGTAAGGATCCACCGGTCGACGGCCCACCGGACGACGGCCCACCGGGACGATGCCCGGTATGCCAGATGGCCAGTCCACCCCTGGTTATAGACCTACTGAATATAATATACGATGTTTCAAGTCATCACCACTTTCTATTTAAGCTGCTTTTCAGGACTCATGACATTGGTGTTTCAAGTGTCCTCAGGTACAGTGCAGATCTGATCACCTTAAAAACTTGAGGGAAATCCAAAAATGACGCACAAGGGCAAAGCAGCCATGCTCCCACTCAATAAATGACAGAGTTTTGTCCTTAAAATTTTTCTCACAAAACTCTTCAAGCACAAAACAGCTGATATGGGCTTCATAAAATGTACAGCAGTCATGCTCTTGGACTGAAATATAAAGGTAATTACTGTGTGCCTGTCCTTTTAAAAAAATATATCCTTCAAAATTTTGTCACAGGCTAGTTCATAAATTTTCTTTTGCTTGCTTTTTAAGTTATAGATGTAACAATTTGTTATTTCAATGATGTTGACTTGCTTCGATAAATGATGACTGTATGCATTAAGGCAGTTTGTCCTTACGGACTATTTCTCACTACTTAAAGGAGGCGGGCGTGTTTTCTTTTTGGCAAGTAACTCTCCTTTTTGTTTTCTCTCAAATTTCCTCCAAAGCTGCTGCTTAATAAAACATTTTTATTTGTCTGCATTTCATCATTATTTGACACCATGAGAGGAGTCATCAGTTTTAGAGGATATACTCAAACTTTTGTATTTCTACTTATTTTGAGCCAAAGAGAACAGTGCTGTACCATTGTGAGAGGATGGAAAAAGAGTGAATATGAAATATAAAAAAATAGAAATAAATATAAAATCTATGCCAAAAGAGGTTGGGACTAAATGTCCCAATGCTATTATTGATCTCAACACGGCCAGCTTGTCTTACAGAGAATGTCTATCTACAATGGGAAATGCAGGGACTGCGATTAACATAATATTCAGGCTTTTGGACGTTGGGTGAAAAAGAATTTGGAGAAGACCTTGAAACAGATGAAGAACATACAGTAAGTGCTAGCTCCCATAATATTCACAAAACTCAAATTGTAAATATAAGCAGAGAACAGTTTCAGATTTTACTTCTAGTCCACGGAGAATAAATAAATGCTAGCATTGGAAGCAGCTACGCTAGCTTTTGCGCCTCCGTTACAGGCTAAGCTGAAATAAATGCTAACACAAACACCGATGCTAGCTTGTGTGCTTCCGTTACAGCTTAAATAAATGCTAACACAAGCACCGATGCTAGCTTGTGTGCTTCCGTTACAGCTTAAATAAATGCTAACACAAGCACCGATGCAAGCTTGTGTGTTTTTGTTACAGTAGCCTACGTCATTCCAATTAACATTGGCTTGTACAAAAGCTCCAACTGAAAGAAATATATGATTTTTGGATGACAAAGAGGTTTTGTTTAGGTCAGACAAAAAGGGTGACCATACGTCCGGTTTTACCCGGTGTCACATACTGAGTTTACAATAGTCCCTCGTTTATCACGGGCTTTACGTTCTAAAATAACCCGCAATAGACGAAATCCGCAAAGTCAGCTTTATTTTTAACTATTATTATACATGTTTTAAGGCTGTAAAACCCCTCACCACACACTTAATACACTTTTCTTAAACAGGAATTAACACTTCTCTCTTGTTTAAACACTCTCAAAGTTCAAACCTTTATAGATTTTAAAACATAAACCTGCTTTCAAACATACAGCACTTCAGAGTCACACTGTTAGCGATCAGACATTGATGCCGAACGCATTCAGTCTTTGTTGACGATGACGTCACGTCAACACGGACACAGGTCTGTTCACAAATTCAACCATGGAGTAGAAGCTGTGTGTGACCACCTGGAGCTGTATGACACGGCCTTTATAACCGGGACCGGACTAGAAAGGATTTAGCGTGATAATCAGAGAGGAGGTGGTAGTAGCAGGTACAAGTTCTCTCTGTAGCACTGAGCTAGGATAGCATTAGCCGCTAATCACACCAGCTTTTTTCCCTGGTGGTTTATGTTTATGAGAGGAGAAAGGCAGTGAAACTCACCGAGTTGGATGTGTCACTGGTGGGTGAACGCAGCATTAGCCAATCAGGACGCAGAACACAAGGTGCGTTCATACGCTGTAAAAAATGCATCCAAAATTGCACTGTAAAAAAAATCCATGAAACACAGAGGCTGCAAAAGGTGAGGGACTACTGTACTTCCGTACTGAGATTATAAGCCTAACCCAACCTAACCCTAACCCTAACATAATCCAATAAACAAATAAAACGTGTGTCTGTTCACTTTAAAAACAAAATTAAACAAAAATAAATTGTTATTTTTTTAACAAAAATCAATTTTCCGGCAGTGCGCATGTGGGCACATATACAATCTCAGTACGTTGCAAACTCAGTACATGACACCGGACATATTCTTTTTTCATGCTATGTCCGGACCGTCCGGCCTGACTTTACCCAGGGACCCTGAACGCATCTCGGTAACTAACTCAGCTCATATTTGCTGAGAGACAACAGACAGAATAAAGCTCTGAGTCAGCATGGGACCATGTGATGCAAACTTTTACAGTTCTGTGTTGAAGTGTATATTTAACTATTATTTACTGTTCTGTAAGCCTCAAAAAATGTTTCATCTTTTTTTTATTTCTAGGAGGAGATGTTCCTCATTTTAAGAGGGTATACATCAGATTTTTCAAGTTAAGACTGTTATAATGCATAGTAATGGTGATTGACTTCAGTCATTTTTAAAACTCTTTCATATAAAGAGAGAAATGAATAGTTAAACCTTGTGGATAATAACAACTTATTTATCTACTATATTGTATTTTGCTGTTACAAGGTAGATTTAAAAAAAAAAACTTTGAATAATATGAGTATGTCTACATCAGCCAAAGTGTCCTTTTTTTTTTGAAAATTAAAATATGGTCACCCTAATGTTACATATAATTACCTTTTTTTTTTTTTTTTTAGATAAATAGATAAAAACAATACAATTCAGCAACAGCAAATTGTTGCCACTCTGGTCAGATTTTAATTAAATAATCTCCACCTATAAGATCCAACGGGGAAAAGGTTTAATATGTTGTTGGAAAGTACTACTATCTAACAAATTATCACAAATATTTTTGTTAAACCATATCATAAAGTAATAGTTATTATTACAAAGTGTTTTGTTGCTATGCCACGTTTCACAGAGCAAAACATCCCAAAGCTGCAGCATGAGGAGTGTTACGCTGTCTGAGAAGCACAGACGGAGTGGAACCCATCACTATTACCTTGGCTGTTTGTGGTCACCCGCCTGCCGTATTCATTTCCCCTCGAGCAGATGGTAGCGTTGCTCTTCTGCCAAGTTTACACTACACTGTTTGTATGTGTGTGTGACACAAGTATCCTTTGGGTTGTGAGTCTTTCTGTGACCGCACATAAAATTGTACGTGGCAATAACAAAGTGGAGTTCATTTCCTTCAATGGCAACAAGCTACTCAAAAATTCCCGGTTACCTTCCACAGCAGCTAGCCCACTGTGTGTCTATAGCAGATCAAGTCACCGCGGAGGAGAGTGATGGGTATTGACTGGATATATGTGAAAGGAGGATGTAATGCTATGCTGCAAAATAAGAAGACGGGCAGAGGTTGGAAGTGAACAATACAGTGAAATGGAGGCAGGCCGACCACATCGCATGTTAGAGTCTGCGGCAGATGGAGGCTGAAATCCTTCTCTGATGCCATAATTGATGCATATCAAACAACACTCGGCTGGATCGGGCCCTTTCCAGCAGTGAAGGTAACAGCAACCAACCCGCAATTCCAGAGAGCAGAGGAGATAAAAGATTAAAGAGGAAGCAGATGTTAAAGCATTTACCCACAGACAGGCAGAATCCATGTTACACACACACACACACACATACACACGTGGATGTAATTAATGGAAGTATTGTTGGCGTTTGAGTCACAGCTAAAGACAATGTTATGATGCAGACAAGCTACGCCCAATGCTTTGTAATGTAACAGCGAGGGGAACGCTGAGTCAGCATAACCATCGAATAGGGACTATATTCTCTGTTCGGCCTGTGATTCAGATGCATTACTCTGCCTGAAGCCCAACATCAGCTTAGATAGTCTTCAGCAACCCAGGAAGAGAAAAGGAGATGTGATTGGTTTCATTTGCCTTTATTGGTGATACGTATACAAGCATATTTAAGACCAGACAAAACTGAAACAAAATCAAGTGTTTGGTAAAACTCCTAGATAGGGCTTTGCTTGTATGTATTAGGGTGGTCCAAAAAAAAATAACAATAATCAGTTAATCGCAATTTCAGTATCAACAGTTGTGAATCAATTCCTAAATTGCTAAAAATAAATTATTTACATTTTTCAAATTGTAATACAAATCAGGACAGTCTTCCTAATTTGGGTATTTTATTAACACTAAAGAGTATTGAAGGTGCTGTGAGGTGTTACTCACAATAGAAGTTAAAGAATTCAGCAGCTGACTGATGGTAAATGCAGGCATACACTGTGCGATTTTTGGCCCATTTTGAGCCAATTTTTGACTCGTCTATTTTTGACGATCTATATTGTGGAATCGTGTGAGTCTCTGCTAGATCGTGTGTCGTGCATCATGTGGTATACATGGGGTCACAAGAATCAATAAACACCTCATGACCAGCTCCCAATCAGCAATTGTATGGTCGTGAGGAAATCAAACATGTTTGAAATCCAGTCACTCCTCGTGAGTGTATCGCACAGTTGAAGCAGTGCCACGGACCGGCTTACCTCAAACTCCCACACTGCACATGCGCGAACACCATAAGACCGCTGTAAAATTGACGGACTGTACTGTCCACGTCTGTCCAGCCAGTTCCTCGTCCTTCACATCCCCACTTTTCTTTTTTAAAGGTCTTTTTGCTGAGATTTGCGAGTGCCTCTCCACTTCTGGGTTCTTCTTCTTTGTCTGTTTTAATGGCGACGCTCCAGAGTTCTTCTTTTTCTTCTTCTTCTAATTTGTACGTCGCATTTCCGGAAACAAGGCTCCGACGTGTCGCGTATGAACGTACAGTGTGAGCAGTCAGATCGTGTCAGCGTGTCGGTCTGTATAGTGTGAGAACATGAATCGTGAGCTGCGCACATTCGGGCTCTGCTCATGAGTCGCTCAGTTTGAGCTGGAGCTGAGTACAGTGATTGAAAAAAATCACACAGTGTATCACAGCCTTAAATAGAAAATCAATATTTGTGGAAAATCAAAAAAGCCGGTTTGTAATCAAATTGAGTTTGAAGAAGAGAAGGTTTGTATTACAAAGGAGTAAAATTTTGTATTTTGGCGTGTGTAGATTCTGCTGTTGATGCTAATATACTGTACGTGGCAAAGACTTGATACCTGCAGTATGGTGGAATATGTCTTGTTTTGTTGTTGCTGGTTGATGACTAGCCCGCTGCACTGGAACTCTAACTCAATGTGTGTGAATAGTTTGCATTTGGAATAAAACAGCATTTAATGGCTTGTTTGTATTCACAAGCCTATATAAATTCTGGTCTGTGAAGACTCCCCGGCTCCCACAATCCCTCAGTCTTGATTGTATCCCTTTCGAGGTATGAAATGTCCTTTTGTGGTTACTATTAACATTCACCCAGGAAGCTCAATCAGAGGCCAATTTTTTGGCTTTCCCCATTTTTTTGTAATTAGGCTCAGGCCTTGTGTGGGGTAAGTCTTTGCATTCTGGCTGAGAAGATGTCCTGAGAGTGGATTTGTGGTTTGGGAAGCCGAGGATTGGAAGGAGCAACTGGAGCCAGCAACTTGCACCGTTTCAAGATTTGACACATGCCCTACGATGCGACTGAGTCAAAGGACAGGATGCCAAAGCCTCTGCCAGCGCTGCTTGAAGCTGGGAAGAGCAGAGAAACTGCCAGAAATTCTTACTGGGGCCACAGAATATCCTCTGGAAAACGTTTGCCACAGTCTGGACATGCAAAGTCCAATAGTCCAAGTAATACAAGAGCAGCCTGAAGCCAACAGTTCTGATTCCACGAGCAACAGCTTTTTCACATTGTTGGAATGACCACATACTCTTCCTCGCACATGTGCAGGCAAACTGAAGCTGACACAAAGGTATGCCTGCACATTGTCTACACATTCATGATCACACTTTCATAACCGCACATTCTCCAACTCCCTGCTGCTCTCACACACTTGCATGCTTCTCTCAGAGATGTTCTTTTTTCCCTGAGAGAAAATTATTTCCCAGCATCGCCAACCTTTGAGAAAACACTGGGTTTGCATTTGTGCTGGTGCTGTTGTGTGGACGAGGTGGGATGGGGTGGGGTGGGTGGGCTAACACACAAAATCAACACAGGGCCATTGTGCAGTGATGCAGAAAAAGCATCACATGTTGCCAAATGACCTTTTGGCATCTTATTAAAATCTGGCAATGTTTGTGTTACCACCCCCACCGCACCCCCCGCCCTGTGCTTCACCGCTACTTTTTATTTCAACCCCCAGCAGTAGTTTGGACGCGTTAGCTGAGCTTTGTAGGGACGGATGACTCAGGAATCAGCTTTCTGTATTACATCCAAGGCGGGAAATGAAGACGTTGCTTGTGATGTTTTAGTCCTTAAATAAGCTTTCAGAACTGATGAGTCACTTAACTGGATAGTTCAACTTTACGGAGGCGTCCCTGCTGCAAACAGATGACCAAGGATTGCTGCACTATCACTCAAACTGCACTGAGAATAGATATATCATCACCATATGTTACAATATTGTCTCTTTGGACAACGGTACAAATTTTGCATATTTTTTTTTAGCACTGCTGCTAAAAAAAAAAAGCAGCTGCTAATCCGCATCGAGAAGAGCCAGATGAGGTGGCTCGGGCACCAAATTACGCTTTCAGTGAACATGCCTCCGAAAGGAGACCCCAAAGTAGACACAGAACACGCTGGAGATACCGTCTACTATATACTATTAAGTATGATTAGGATGGTGACCGCTCCCCCTGAAGTATACTTCCAAGTTTCCCAAGATACATTTCAAACCTACAATGAGAAAAACCTGAAGCACACTGAGGATAAATATCTCCGTTAATTTGCCACCTTTGAAAGTTCTGAAAGCATTTGAGGCGAGAAAGTGACCAAGTAGAACATCAACATGTGGTCATTTGATCCACAAAATTTGCTGAAACACATTTCAGGCCAACATTTCTGAGATTTTGAAGCTGGTCCAAGGACGATTTTAAGTTTTGCTCGCAATGCATCATGGGGCAGTTGAGTATGACTAGTGTGCCCACCGTGCATACTTAAAAAATGTCTCAATATAGTATACATCTTGGTATTTCTTGCATACTTAATCCAAGGAGAGGTAGGTCTAGGCTTCCCTGCTAAGGATGCTGCCCCTACTTAGATAAGTGGTAGAAGATGGATAGATGGAAATGTCTTAAACATTTAAATTAAAAAATCATTCTTTTGAACAAAGAGGAAAACAATGTGTGTTGTGTTTAACTGATGATGTTTATTAATGGTTTGAATTTCATTAGCTTTGATTTGATCGTTGTGTTACTAATCGATCCATTGATCAATCCAGATCAGTTGATTGTTACACCCCTATTGTTAGTTAGAAATGAGCTCAATCAGAATGAAAGCTTTACTTTCTTGATTTAACTCAATCATGTCCCACAGTGCCATGGCTACACCTTCAAAACAAACCAAAGTAAAGGATGTCTCACTGTTTCCCCGGTTCACTGAGAGAACTTCACGTTTCTGAGTTTAGGATGAGGGCCCAAGTGCAGAAAGAGAATTAGGGAGCAGGCAGGCATAACGTTCATAGAACCAGTCTATTTTAATTATCACAAAACCTACAAACGCTCAAACCCAAGAAGGCACAAGGAGTCACGAGGAAAACAGGGGGAGCAGGGCACAAAAATGCAGCAGCAGCACACGAGGAGGATAACATAGACAATAATCCAACCATCATTCAGTGTTCAAACACAATAACAACAGAGGTTTAATAGGGAACAAGCCACACCTGGGTGCAAAACATGAGGCAGCTAATCACTCACAACCCAAACACACTGACAATTTCCATCTGGGATAAATAAAGTACTTCTGATCCTGATTCTGACACCACTGGGAGGTGGAGACAGGAGCAGGAACACTGTACCTGGTAACACAAAGACAAGAGTTAACACATGAAACAAGAATTATAATGGAATCTAAACAGAACCAACAAAGTCACAAACTCACAGAACAAAAAGAGGGCTACACACAACCAAAACTAAGCAGAACCTGACAGAACTCACAAAGATAAATATTCAGATTGTGAACATATCACAAAGCTAACAGCTACCTGTTCAGCATTTACACGACGTTGCCTCCTCAACTTCGGTACTCTTTGAGTGACAGTAACTGAAAAGTAAATCAAATTTGTTTTGTGGTTCTTTTCCAGCTTTAAATCTGTGGTTTTCACTGTAGGAATCAGTGGGGCCAAAGCGTGGGAGAAGCATATCTGCAGAGACAGTAAGGCGGACTGATTGATTGATACTTTAATCAACCCAAAGGATATTCCCTGGGGATTTATGGATTTTCATATCTCATATTATTTTCCATACTTTCAGGAGTCGCACACTCATTAGCGACTTAGAAGACTCAAATCCCGACTCCTTTGTGGTGAGTGAATCCTTTAAATCATCACTAAAGTTGCTGCATTGATGAAAACTGGCTTGTCAGACATAATTTTCCATCAGTGAAATTTCACCATGAAATACTATCAACTGAAGAAGAAAGGCAAAACAAAGTCATTCACATGTTCTCCCATAAGTGAATATGAATGTATTGCAGTGTGCATGTGTTCATATTTAAAACAGTGATCGAGGTCAAAAGTTTGAAATCATTTTGGATATTATTGTCAGTTCCAAACAGCTATGTGAAAGGTTATTCATCGCTAAATCATCACTAGATGTTCCCAATCCAATGACTCATTGTCTCTTCATTCCTTGCTATTCATTGCTCCGTTTCTTCATTTCTCTTTATCGTTTCTGAGCCTCTTTCCTTCCTTCAGAGATGCTGTGCTTTGCCTTTTATTGAATTTCAAGCATATCTCAAAGTATATGGTCAGTAAACTTATTGTATAGTATTACATATTGCACACTTTTTTTTTTTTACATTTTTGGAAAGGACTAAATAACAGCAGTAAAATTTAAAAAAATTAAAAAGCAGTTTGAAAAACAACCCTGCTTTTATTTGACTAACTCTGGACATACTTGCAAACATAATCTGGGTATGAACTTTTCAACTCAAGTAAATAGAAAATAAACAATAACATTTTTATAGTGCAAAATATGCCACTCTGCAAATATTTTACCCTTTAAAGTACAAAATGTCGTGAACTGCTTGTCCTGTCCTTGTTAGTCCTGCTTACCGTGCGTTAGAAAAACCTGATCTGCCTCAAGCTTATGAAAACACTTGGTTTACTAAAGGAAGAGCATCAATCTCAAGACACTAACTCAATCAACCTGACATATGAAATCTAAACCAATTGAAAGTAACACTAGCATAATGGCTATAGCACCAATGTGGAATATTAAGTGTTTGCCAACTTGACTGTTTGCATTCAGATTTAGACACTTACAATTTCCTTTTAAAGCATACTGGTAAACCCTAAGGTACTAAGAACAAAGATTATATAGTAGAACGCCAACTTTATATTCAAAAACGATCCACCATCTACACATAGCTCTAATGGGCTGCAATGGGATGACGTCCAGTTAGACACAGTTGTGCCGGGTTGTAGACAACCCAGTATGGGGTTATGATGCATAACCCATCATACTGCTCACACTGCTTCACACCATTTACACTAATGTCCACCCCATATGTCATTACGTGCAACCAGTACAAGACGAAACCTCGTTTGTAGTGGTAGCATTTCCGAGCATGGAGGATGCCGCAAGACGCTTAGTGTTAACTCAACCACTAGGAACGCGTGTATCATAGTGTATCATGTTTTCCTGCAGTCTGTGCCTTCTCCTCTCCCTCTGCTCTCTTTTCTGTTGCAGGTGTCTTGATGCTGGAGCTGGCGGTTCCTGATCAATGTTTCATGGCTCAACTAGTCTGGAACACCCGGATGGACTAATCAATGGTTCGTGGCTCAACTACTCTGGAACACTCGCATGGACTAATCAATGGTTCGTGGCTCAACTACTCTGGAACAATCGCATGGACTAATCAATGGTTTGCGGCTCAACTACTCTGGAACATTCGGATGGACTAATCAATGGTTCCGCTGGAGATTTCTTCCAATAAAAAAGAGAGAGTTTCTTTCTTTCCACTGTCGCCAAAAGTGCTTGTTCATGTGGATCTTGTTGGGTTTTTTCTTTCTTACTATGGACTCTATATTTTGTTAAGCTCTTTGAGATTACTTTGAATTAAGTAAATGGGACTGATAGACTTTACAGTGGTACCTTGGGCTAAGGTGGTACAATACACTTGGTTCACCGTATTATATTGGGTTTGCGATACGATAAGATACGATATTTTGGGGAAGGACAAGACAAAAAAATGCAGTTTTCAAACTTTTATTTGACTTCAAGTCTGGACAAAAGTAGGTATGGCTATTTCAGCCCACTAGGAAAATAAAAAAACAAACAATCTTGTGTGTATAGTAGATCATGCTAATTATTTTTATACATATATAATATTCTATCTCATACCGCTTGTACCTTTGTTGATACTTCTTGTGATGTTTTATTATTGCAATATCTTGTTGCATGATATTGTCCCACCTTTTGCTATGTTTTCCACTGAATGCTGAAAAGTCTAGAACGTTCTGCTCAAAACAATGCAAAGGTAGTCTTCTTAATCCACAGTATGTTGAACACAGGATGACATTTGATGAATTGAAGACATTACGGAGGACGTGCTACTTGTCAGACAGGAGACACCCCGCAGGTGGTAAATCTTTGTCACCAGCTTTTGATGAAAAGGTTGATCAGCAGCTCCATCCAGAAATGACTTAATCATTCAGAGCTTTACCCTGTTTCACAAACTGAAGCCAAGGACAAGTAAATACTCCAGAGCTCTAATCTCCCAGACAGACTTGTGAGTCCACTGCAGACACTATTCTGAGGTGGTAGTTCAGTGTGGGTTAGGTTTATGGTTGTTTAATTCAGTGTTTCTCAAATGGGGTATGTGTACCCCTAGATGTACACAATGGCACTACAGGGGGTACTTGAGAAAATAACTAATTAAATCATTAAACATATTGGGTTTTATAATAGTTTGGGTTTTTTTTTTTTTTTTTTAAATTATAGTCATTATAATGATGTAAATCAGTGCTGTCAAACTCATTTTAGTTCAGGGGCCAAATACGGAGCAGGTCAATCTCAAGTGGGCCACAGATTTTATGCGGAAAAACCTTGTGCCATATTTTGCACTTTAACGTATAAATAAAATACTAAATATGTAAGAAACCAACAATATCCAAACAATAGGTGATAAATATCAGTCCCAACAGGATCTTTACTTTAGATTTCTTAAATTGTGACCAATTTGTATTTAATTAAGGCAAATAGTATGTAATAATTTGAGGAAAATTGAAGGATTTTGTAAGAATTTTGAGTTTTGTCAACAATTTAACATTAAAAATGACTGCAATTGTGCGATACAAGCATCAGGAAAATTGTGAGCCCCTACACATATTGTTGAGTTTCATTTACACAATGATTCATGTTGTCTTTTACTTTCTCCTGCAGGCCAAATTGGATGCTTCAAAGGGCCGGATTTGGCCCCCACGCCATGCCTTGAGCTGATTGGAACATGAACTAAAAATACAAGGGTCAGTCTTGGTCCCACAGGCTTCACCAGTCTACTGCGTATGGTCATGTGGTTGATGATTTTTAATGTTTTTTCTGATGATTTTAAATGTTTTGTTGCCTACTTTACTGTTCTTATTCATTTTAAGCTGTTGTCTGTTGCACTTTTTGATCATGTAAAGCACATTGTGTTGATTTGTGTATGAAATGCGCTGTATAAATAAATCTGCCTTGCCTTGTCTTTGGATGACCGGAAATGATAAAAACTTTAGAAATAAATCTATTCGGGTGCCACTAAATACAGTTTAATTCTACTTATTTACAAAGCTTGATTCTTTAAAATGTGTGTTATCATTCATTCCATCATTATGGTCTGAAGTTGTTTATTCACAGTATTCTGAGCAAAATGTTGTCGTCGTAGTTGGACAAAGAGGGTACTTAGATTCAGGAATAAGAGAAAGGGGGTAGTTGAGCTAAAAAAGATCAAATTCAGCTCTGATAAATGATGCCTTACACCTATTTATCCTCCCCAGCATATCTACATTGTAGACATATACTGGGAATAGTATAACATAGTTTAGACCAGTGTTTCTGAAATGGGGGTACATGATGGCACTACAGGGGGTACTTGAGAGAGAGAGAGAGAGAGAGAGAGAGAGAGAGAGATTAACAAATGACGTTAAAAATGTGTTTTTTATAATGTTTAATTTTAGTTAAAAATGATAATTCTAAATATTACCAGCAACTCACAAAAAGCCAACAAAAACACACAAGAGAAAAATTCACGAGATCGCTACAAAACACACAACAATAACAGAGAAACATACAAAACGACATGAGAAACAACCAAACACCACCAAAAACAGAGAGAATAATTAAAATACCAACAACACACAAAAACGACAACAAAAACACACAAAAGAGAAAAATATACGGAATAATAAAAAAAAGAACAGACAAAATGACACCAAATACACACTAAATTATGATAGAAATTATCTTGATTCAAACACAAACTGAAAAACAAAGGCTCAGTCTTGACTGTAAAACATAAGAACTATAGAAATAAATCTATTCAGGAGGCATTAAATACTGTTTCATTTCACTTATTTACAAAATGAGGTTCCTTATGTGTGTTATCATTCTATCATTATGATCTACAGTATAGTTGTTTTTTCATAGAAAATGTTGTAGTCGGACAAAAGGGGGTACTTGGATTCAAAATTAAGAGAAAAGGAGTACTAGAGCCAAAAAAGTTTGAGAATCACTGGATTAGACAAATGAAGTGTATGACGGTGCTAATTTGGTACATCCATGACTTTGTGTTTTATGGGACGTTGAGTTTTGGATTTAGACTACAGATGGCACTGTTGGCTCAGTTTGACTCATCACCAGTATAAACACCGCCATCAAAATGATTGACAAGCTGTATTTCTCTTTTACAGGTCCATAAAAGGCTGTTGTATGTGGAGTTATATTTACAGGGAAGTAACAAATTTCCCTTCCCTTCACATTTAAATCAGGCGGCTTCTAGAGACATTAACATTTCAGAAAGTCACACGGTCAGATGTCTTTTCACTTTCCTTGGTTTGCTCAAATTGCTGAAGCAAAACACATGCAGACACATTCAAGTACTGACCATAGGCAGAGAGCAGAAACTTGAAAATTGCTTTCCACACTCCCAGCCCAGGGCTGCTGACCTGTTTCAATCAAAAAAAAAAAGAAAGCTGCAATAAACTCAACACTCAAGTTTTCCATGGGCCAAAAAGTAAAAAATTATTAGACAATTGGAATGGCTTGGTAAATAAGATGGAAGTAACAGCTGATCCTGTGCGGGCGGGTGGGTGAATGACAACTCCTGAGGATTGTTTGGATCCATTCAGACTTTATAGTGTTACAGAACCGCTGGCCTCACTTTCCCAATACTGACATATATCTTCTGTCGCTGCAGCTTGCAGCGTTACACAAAGGTGTTTCTCAGAGCTTGGTTTGGCTGCGGTTTGAAGAGAAGTCAAATACAGGATTGGACAACTGGAATTACGTAGGGAAAAAAAGGAGCAGCTTACGATTCACCCCATGGTTCTCTCTGTCCCTGGCTTTTGTCATAACAGAAGCCTTTGTTCTGTTTAAGGATAGCTGTTAAAGCACTGCAGGGATGGGGAACTTTATCACAGTGGGGGCCACAAAAATGTGTCAGAGGGCCACATTATCAACATTAGAATAATGACTGATTGTTGTAATTTAGTGTAATTTTCTGCATTTTTGGGGTCGCTTTCTGTATTTTTGTTGTTTTCTGAATTTCCCTATCATTTTGTTGACAGTTTGTCTTTGGAGCTATTCTGTAATGTGTTGTGTTTTTGTTTAACTGGTTAGTAGGTCTGTCTTTGTTGTCATTTTGTAAATTTTTGTGTACTTTGCTGTCAATTTGTGTGTTGGAGTTCATTTCTGTATTATGTCCGACTTTATGTTCTTTCCAACTTCTTGTAATACAGTTTTTGGGGTTTTGTTTTGGGTGCCACACAAAATTAGACTGAAGGCCACATGTGTCCCTGGGCTGCCAGTTGCCCATGTCTGTGTTGAAGGTTAAAAATCAAGGCAAAGTCATTCACATCTTTAAGATTGCTAGAAAACACTAAAGAACATGTGAAGATGTAAGATCTTCAATAGTCCACTAGCACATCACTTTTAGTAATGGCCAAAAATTAAACAACTGTTGTTCATTATTTAAGGTTCAGCACATTGTTCAGATTTTTTTTGTCCTTTTTTCCCCAATGTTTGCGACTTGCAAAGAGATGTATGTTGATTAATAGTACGCGACATTGAAAAACTGAGATATGAAGTAGGGAACCTACATACATTTTACAGCATGTGGAAACCTATTTTGGAGTATTTAAAACTTTATTTGACCCTCAATTTGATTGTTGCTAAATTGTGGTTATTTTATTAGGATGTTAATAGCCTCATTGTTAGTATTGTGTATTTCATTGATTTGAGTAATAGTTTTGTTTCTTTATCCAGGTTTACTTGTGTTCAGGATAAACTTCGGACTAAGGACTTCCTACAGCTTCAGTCAAATTCAATTAAAAAATCTTTAAGACTTTTTAATGCCATTTTAAATTAAATTCAAGACCAACTTCACAGTAAACACAATATGGGGAAAGAAAGAAAGAAAAAAAAGAGAAAAAAAACACCACATCAATTATGTAAGGCAAGGGTACATTTTTTCCAGGGTCTAGTGCAGACGTGCAACTGGCAGCCCCCAAAGTAAACATACAAAAATGTTAGAAAAATACACACAAAAAAACTGATCAAAATCACTCCAAAAACACACAAGATGACTACATAAATAGCCAGAAATCGATAAAACAAAACTACATGATATAAAAACCGTTAAGAATTTTCATTTACATTTCCCCATGTTGTTGAAAGTTGCTACAAGCATGACGCACATCTGCATTGCGTCCCGCAGCAACCACGTCACTGTTTTGAAGTTGGTTCTGCTGTCGTGATGGTGCGATGTTATGGTAAATTATATATATAAAATGAATGTTCATCATTTATTTTGAAATGTGAGACTAACTACAATCACAAAATCATACTTATTACATGTTAAAATTAAGACTTGAAAAATCTATTTAAGACATTTTGATGATAATTAAGGCCTTATTTTTAGATTCATGAATTTATTGCCTTTTGAGACTTTTTTCAGGATCCACTGTAACCCTGCTGTCTGTATGCCTTTTTCTGTTTCAGAGTCCCATTGTAAAACATTTAAACTCATAAAGTTAATAGAGAGGAGTCCACCTGTAAGAAGACACTTGGACAGTGTAGGTGAAAATGTTTATTTGAGGAGAGTTTTATATCTACAGAAAGTAGATATCTACACGCTGTGTTAATAAATATCAACTGTACAGCACATTCCATCCCTGGTCACAAGGTTGGAGCATTATTGTGTTAAAAGAGGAACGTTAGATGAAGTAAACCTTGATAGAAGTACGTGTCTGTGTTGTCTTATTCATCAAATCTATTTCAGTGTCAATGACAAATAGGAAAATTCAGTCAACAACAAATGATTAAACAACTTGGGAAAAAAAGTAATAGAAGAAATGGTCCAAAGAGGTGCTCCTATGACATGGTGATCTGCATGGACTCCAGCATCTCTTCCACAGCCTTCACGGAGCATTTATTCTCCTTTGTCCCACGGCCGGCCAGCTGCATGTCAGAGAGGGAGGAAGGAGCGAAGGGAGAAAGAGGAAAACGAAGAATCAGCTCATTAGATCTCCCTGCCAGCTCCAGTAACAGAGCATAACACTGTTGAACTCAGAGATATCCTCATAGCATGCTTCATCGGCTGAGCCAAAACATCCACATTCTGTTCTGGAAGAAACAATCTGAGCCACTGCATTAGGCACATCTAGCAAATAGGTCAATAGAACCTCTAATCAGAAGCTTTTTTTCTCAACTGTTGCATAAGTACCATTCACTTTGGCTGCGCTTTGAGACATAGAGCCAGAATTAGTCGACTTCCACTGCCCCACGAAAGGAAGTACATGGCACTGCAGCCTCAGCTCTACATCGTCGCTGCGAGACGTCACCGGAAGAGCCGCAGAAAATAATTCATCCAATCTTCTAAGAATAGAGGATGCTTAATTTATCTATCCAATTTAAATCTGAAAAACTTCTGCAGGGAAAGGGACTTCCTGAAACTTGGGCATGGAAGAGTCAGACTAATTACCACCACAAGCTCTCATTTCTGAATGAATATAAACCCTGAAACGGATAATATTGAGATGTTAATAATAATAATAATAAAACACAATCATCAACATCCCCCGCCAAAATGGTTGTCATCATAACTCAATCTTTTCCTAAATGTCCTCTATCTAAGAACTATGATGTATACATAAAAAAATACTATCACATCAGAATATCAAATGACTAACTATATTAAACGATTTCTAAGAAAAGCTGTTCCCTTTGAAGATGGAAAAAAGACAATAACTCGGGAAATAATAATTGCGCACTTCTCATTTTCGAACTCCATCAAGGTATTGATACCCTGAAGCCACACACCGAATTTGGTTATTGTATCTTAAACGGTTTCTGAGAAAAGCTGTCCCATTTAACTCGGACGAATGGAGCCCTCTAACTACCACTAACATTCATGCACAATTCTTACCCATTCATACGAGGCACGGTGGGTAAAGTGCCTTGCCTAAGGACAAAACAACAATGACTTGAATAGAGCAGGATTCGCACCCCCAAACCTTTGGATATTGGACAACCCACTCTACCACTGAGCCACGGTCGCCCCATGTTAATGAGAAAGCTTCCAGAACAAACTCAATAGTCAAATTTTCTCTCAAAATGTGTGGCATGTTCTCATGTTTCTTCATCTGTTTTCATTTTTGTTCTAAAGAAGCAGCATCACAATGTGTGAAAGAAACTGTCATGGGGTAGAGACTCAGTCTGCAATATGTCTAGAAAAAGTGGGCCTTGCAGACAAAGTTTGGAAATAAACCTTAGTTAATATATAGAAGTGCCTTCACAACAAGGAGGGACGAGCTAAGGACGCTTTCACACAAGCAAGTTAAATGTATGAATTCATAAAGACAAGGTTTCATCTTCATTGAGCATTTTTTCCTCATTTTAAACATCACTCCAAACAAGCAGCTTTTGCAATTAACAGGGTTGTCAATTTGAAACTATTCAAAAAGTACAGTCTGAAAACAACCAAAATAAATTAAATTGAATTTACAGTAAGTATTTAAAATGTGTCTGCCTCTTATTCCCAATTTGATCCAAGTCTCTGGAATACACAAATCTACGGCACTCAAAGCAAATTCCCAACACGACTCCAAAAACACAAAACACACAAAATGAGAGAAAGATATGTACGAAATGCTCAGATTAGTCTTAATTCTAAAAACTGACATGTGTTGATAATATGGGCCACGGGTCAGGAAAACACATTTTTTTGCCCTTTGTCGCTGTTAAAAGTTGCTCGTCTCTGCAATAGTTTATAATGAGCTCATGATACTGATATAATATTTTTGGAAAGGAAAAAAGACAGAAAATTGCATTTTTTTTTACTTGAACTCTGGACATACTTGTGTACTCAAATGTAAAAATTAAAAACAGACCATAATAATCTAGCGTGTAGTAGATTGTGTAGTTTTTATTTCAAATCTGACCCCAACCCTAACCCTGATTTGGCGTGGAGGAGAATAAGCGTGTTGGACGCGTCGCTGGTTAACCTGGTGAATCCAGGAACGCCGATGTCGAACATTTTGACGGCTCTTCAGCGATTTTACTGGGGTCCTCCATTGTTGATGGTGAAAAGAAAGGGAGTCTGGTTGGAGCCTTTTTTATATTCGCTTCAGAAGTGCATATGAAGCGAATATGGGGAAAACTTTTTCAATCGCGTGAAAGCATTTGCGCGGTGCCCGCGTCACGAAAATTTGCACCGCGTCCGTTGTGATTAGAACTAGCAGACAGTATAACAGTAAGACAGTCATGTATGCTTTCAGAGGAGCAGAGGAATGAGTCAGCGACTTTAAGTTGTCAAACCATTTGCAGTCCATTCATCCACACTGAGGGAAATGGCAATATATGATTGAAATGGAACACAGTTTATTCCTTTGACACATTCATTCATTCAGCCTGAAGTCCTGTATTGGTTTTTACAAACGGGAGCCTTGACCTTGCCCATACCATATTTCCATGAGTTTTTTTTCCTTCCTCTTTTGCCAAACTTCAACTTCGAGAGTGCACTTGGCTAAGGTGTACAATTGGCTGTGTAATTTCCAAGGGTGACTCATTTTTCTGGGATTTAGGGCGTGTGTGTTTGTGAGAGTGTGTGGTGGGGGAGCTATAATGATCAGTGCATTTCATAGTTGTGCTGCAAAATGAGCCATTACCCCAGACCCAGTAGTCAATTATCTCCTCAGCCTGAGGTGAGACCACTGCATTAACTCGTGCTCAGCTCTACAGCAGCAGGCGCGGACCAGACAGCTCTGCTCCTATTTGGAGCTTCTGATGATAAAATCATGACGCAGAAAAGGCCCGAGGAGCGTGACGAGGGAGCTAATCGCAGAATTTGTTTAGAGTTGGGGCGGAAGGACGGATTACGTCTTTCTCCTTCCCCAGACACGGGCACGTACGCTCACACATCAAACTAATTCACTAATCAGCTGACCCAGTGAGCTAATCTTATTTGTAGTTGTTATTAAAAACAGTCCTTCCTAAAAGCTGTCACCTCTCACCTGGGTTGGGGTCAATTATGATTGTGTAATTGATCATTAATTACAATTCTGACAAATATATTTGGAAATATATGTTGCTGTTGAAACTGTTTGCTGTTGTAATTTACTTTGTAATTGGCATGGAAATTCTATAAAAAACTGTCATGACGCCAACACCAAAAATACTAATATCAATATTTTCATTGATTAGGAAGTCTAACAAGGTAACCAAGAGATGAAAGACAAATTGGATGATCGATTGTATTTTACTGCTGATTTAAGACTTGGGTCAAAACTGACCCGTTATTATAAAAGATGCTAACAGAAAGCTAACACAGGTGATGTTTTATGGGCTTATCTATAAAACGTTTAGTAATTGTGATTAATTGTAATTAAACTTTAGTAATTGAGAACATAATTGTAGTTGACTTTCAGGGGGAAACTAATAATTTTAAATGTAATTGGAAAAAATGCCAGTGACCGTAACATAACTGATTTGTAATTTAACATGAATAATTGAAAAATGTACCACAATTGACCCCCAACCCTGCCTCTCACCATCGTCTGATCCCACTTCACATACCTGCCCACATTTTTCCCTGCACTGAAGAATGACAATCACCAGGTCTTGAAGCCTAATAAAAGTGGCCGACTGACAAAAGTAACACTTAAAAGAGACCATCAATCAGCCAGCACAGTTGCACAGAAGCCTGCAGCTGTCTGACAGAGGCCCACACTAGCATTCAAACCTCTTACAGGCCGTTTAGCAGGAGTACACCGCAAAGCAATAATGCCTATAACCTCACACCTTGTCATTGAATGTGTCTCACGAGAAAAAACACCAGGAGTAAAAAGGACAGGGGAGAACGTATGTGGACTATACCAGGTTAAAAACTCACTATTTAAAGGCAAACTCAAATGCAAGAGGTGATAGAGTCAAGGTGCAGGACGAATGTGTCTTGGACAAAGGTGTGACTGACAGAAGAGTCTCATTATCGTCAACACAAGGTCAAAACCATGTGGTTGAGATTCGGACACTTGCCTGTGTGGTCAAATTAAATCTGCCATATTGTTTAGGAGCTCTTCCTTTTTGATATCAATCACTAATCTGAAATAATAAATCTGGTTTGGTAAAATGGAAGTCATTCTTGGCCAATGTGAATGTTTTGAAAAATGAATCATCTTTATGATTTATAAACACCACCAGTAACCACGGATGTGTTCTTTGTCTGCGGGTAAACCATTCACAACATCTCTGCAATAAAGACACATTTTGAAGGAAGAACATGTGCAACACTTTTGGATAAGCTGCTGTGTAACAAGTTTCAGATGAAGTCCCACAGCAATGTTTGTTTTCACATTTAGTCACAGTCAAGCTACTAAACTCTTTCTACAAGTTTTTTTTTTTTTTTTTCCCAACAAGACTTCTCATCCTTGTGATTTATGATTTAAAATCAGCACTTCGGGGAATCCATCTCGTCTCCTGCTAGGTTCAAAGCTTTTCTAGGACAGTGAGGTGAGGTCCACCAGCACTCTGATCAAAGTGTTTCCACTTCAATGGAGACATAGGGAGGACGGATTCACCAAAATGCCTTTTTGTTATCAAGATCTCATCTTCCAACATATTAGGTGCTATTTGAAGAAAAAACGACACCACTTGAAGACAGCTCACCTTGATTTGAATTCACTGATTTTCTTTTCTTTTTACCAATATGCTTGTCTGAAAGCTACAGGCATGTTTGGGATGTTATTCACCAACTTTGTGTGAAATGAGTCGGTTTGGCCACAAGGAAAGTCAAAATTGACCGGATGTTTTAAAAGGGGTCGCCACTGATTACGTGTTTATTTGTTCATACTAAGGAAAGCAGCACATATGGCCTTAATGCTCACATTGAGGGTGCCACGACAACAGTACAGAGAAATACAATGATACATGACTGGTCTCATTACCCCATCCTATCTGTGTAAATGTAATTCTCTTAAACAGAGTTCAAGCACAAAAGGCAAATATTATTTTATTGCCTACACCAAGGAGATAATATTTTCACCAGTGTTTATCTATTTATCTTTTAGCAGGGTTACGTTACAAGTACAGAAAGATTTTGACAAGTTTAACCAAAAATAGACCTTATGCCATGGAAGATTCCATTAAATTTTAAAGTGGATCCAGATCAATATGCTGTTTCAGATCAGTTTAATTTTTAGAAAAATCCCTGTCAGTCATTATTGGTGAAATTTCAAAAATGTGTATTTGCTTCATAATTCCGATATTTATAAAATTTGATTCAGTTGTGTCGGGTTGGTTCCTCAATTCCTCCAACAGGTTTCATCCGGATCAGATCCAGATTGTGCATTTCATTTAAACCAACTGTATTGTTATTAATGGAGACATACATTTCTTCCAAGCCTTCAAAGTATGAACTGATCCAGATCAGGGACAATATCTAGCTAAGAGGATATTTGGTGCTTACTCTTGTTCAATATGTTGTTAGTCTAGTGGTCAGAGGAGATGGCTGAAAGACTGAGGGTTCTGCGTTCAAATCCAGCAGTGTTAGCATGGCCATTAACACTAAGGGTCCCTGAGAAAGACCCTGAACTCCCCCCCAGGCACCTCCAAAGTGGCAGCCCACTGCTGAGGGATGCAAGGTGATTAACTCACTCAGTGCCATTGACGAGATATCTCGTCATTTCAAATGCAAACGCTCGTCATTTGCATTTTTTCATGGGGATAACTAGAAAACACCCTGGCGGAGGTCCCTCATCAATATCTAAGCTGCGGGATGTTGTAGTGACCAACTGTGCCCTGAAGATGACAGCAGTGCACCTTTAGATGAGAGATTAGCCACTGATGCTACCCAGCAAAGCAGGAAGAAGCAGGAAAAGAAGTGAGATTATGGCGCTACAGAGTGATATTGTGAAGTATCCAGCAGTTCACAGCACCACATACTAACACAGAACATGTGTGGACCTGAGTGGATTATTGATAATGTTGTGATCGTGAGATAAAACCATCAACTAACCGTAAACAAGCTTTCACCAGTTTCCCATTCACTGACAGCTACAGTACAGACTGGGTGAAAAGCCATACTGTATTCAGAGAGAAATTCATGATTTTACTCGCTAGATGATGCTGCCGGCTGCTAAATCCATAGATATACTCTGTTTAGAAACTTATATTCTGGAAATTACGATGATAACAGCAAATGTACCCAAATGCCCTGTAAGACACGTAGTTCGATTTATAACAAAGCATGACAAAAGCATCCTTTTTACACATTGAATGTGAATGAGGGTATTGACCTGGATGGGTAAAATACAACAAATGTGGCAGCTTTGATTTCAGTGTCAACTAAAGTAACAGGCATGTCATCATAGTAGTTTCAATGAGTGGCTCACCCGATAAGCTTTGTTTATTTGAGTGGCAGCCCAAGCAGCGTACTTCATATTGTCCTTCTTCACCTTGGCACTAACTTTAGGACTGGCAGCGATGTGACTTGCAGACTACAAAAAAAAAAGAAGAAAAGAAAAGGAAGAGTGAATGAATGAAAGAAACACTTGAATGAGGTTTTTCAAATCAACATTATTGAGATAAATTGAGCAAACAACCGCACACGGTTTACCATGAAACTCATCATTGTGGCAGAATAATACAAAAAAGCAGACTGGGGCTGGATCATACAAAGGAACTCATTTAAAAGCAGGAAGGAGTGAGCATTTTTCATGCTATATAGACAAATCATCACTTATCGGGGCTCTAATTTCTCCTACACCATTGACTCTTGGCGATGAAAGAACCTTGCATTTAGAACATAAACAGCGCGCTTTGCTGAGAGAAGTACGCTGTGTGATTCACAGTCTCTGCCTACCCTGACAGCCTCCCTTCGAACCACAAATCCCATGTCTTTCCCATGTTCCTGCCATCATCTCCACAAAGCAAACCCCAGAGGGCTTGCCCTTCCTGCATTTCAAAGTCCTCTCTACCCGCATGCTGAAACTTTAACTACACACCAATCCACCTGGTGCACTCTTGCCTGAAACGCTTTGGCTTCTGTATTTTTTTAGTAACCATTTTCAGTGTTTCTACATATATTTTCATTCTCAAACCGAGGCATCAATTTAAATGATGTCAACCCATGCGGGCTATCCCCGAATAAGAGTGTGCACCATTATAGAGGGGAATCCCCACCTAAGTGTTGTCAGTAACGAAGCCACAAGCCAACTGTGGTCAGTGTTACCAGGTTTGCTGTCGCACTGACTCACATGGAGTTGGATGGTGAAAGTTTCCTGCCCTTTCGCTGAACTTCTTGCACCTGTCAAGTTTTGGGCCACAGGAGTGAGCTGACAATCTGCAAAACATACCCTGAAGACAGATCTGTGCCTGATAAAGTATAAACGCCCACCTAAAGTAGCCATTAAAGACCAGGGTGTCTGCGGATGCCCTGTCAAAAAAACAGGCCTGCTCTATTTCCAGACTAACTTGAGAGTAAACAGAAGTGAATTTTCATGAGGTTTGATGCTGCACTGCTTCCTCTGTACCTGCTGCTTACACCTCGCTGAGCTTTTAGAGGGGAAGGAGCTGCTGGGAGGTGTTTGGATAGCCTGAAAAAGCACAGTGCATAGTAGAGGAAAACACTGGGGGTTTGTGTGGAAGAATTGTTTCCCCTCTGCTTGTTCAGACCATGAATTGCTCTTTGTTTGTGTTTTTATGTCAGCTCCCCCTTACATATGATGCACTGGCACTTGCAGACAACACTGTTCAAACAAATACCGAGATGAAAAGGTATATTTCCTGCCAAGACTACACTCAAACCACCACCTGCTTAGTTAATTTGCCAGTATTCAAACTCACCCTGTCACATTTTGTGCTTTTCTTTGGGATAGAACTATCAAAGAGCTAAATATGAAGAAAGCACAGGGGGGAAAAGAAAGTGCTCTAGAGGAGCTGATTATCCCAATACTGTAGTTAACTATTTGATTCAGCAGTAAGCTTAGCTGCTTTCCCTGATTATTCCTTATTAGATAAAACAATAGCGTATGCCTCATAGATCATTGAATAGAACATCATTCATTCCAAAAATGAAGAGAAAAAGTCCAAAATTGCCACTTGAAAGTTTGTTTTCATCTCTGCCATAAACACACTGTTTTCACGCACTGCATTGTGGAATGATACTGGTGCACGGAAGTGTATTTACTTCATTTTGATATCAAATTAATTACCGGGAATAAACTAGAACAAAAATGGTATGAAGCGAATCACTGTCGCCCTTATCTCACGAAGAAACGCAAGAAATGACGGTTAAAATGAATGGTACTTCTATCAAATAAAAAATAATCGGGAGTAGCAGCTTTAACTGTTGGAGAACTTTACTCAGTCACCCAAAAAACACACTTACACGCACACAGTATAGTATAACTGAAGGATAAAACCACAGGGTTATAAAACAAGGCTTTGAAACAGTTTCTGTTTCTCCTTCTCTCTACATTCAACACTCTGTTCAATCAAAAGCAGTACTCACCATGTAGAACCCAAATAACGCCCTCATGTTACGATTGTTCAGCCTCAGCGCCTGAGCAAAATACTTTCTGGACAGCTCCAGGTTTTCCAACCCCCCCTGGGTGTACTTCACCTGTGTGGTGAGGAATAAAACAGCCAATGAGCTTGGATTAAGACAGCTCATGCAATGACAGCACAACATCTGAACAAGCAATAGATGACCACCTCTGTGTAAACAAGACCTCTTTCATGAGCCTGTAATCCCCCAATGACGATGAGTGTCATTCACTCTTTCAAAGAGGCGTCGTTCACAGAGCTAACCTTTAGTCCAGTTTTGCCGGGTGCCTGATGATTTATATGCAGACAGATACCTACCTCAGCGTATTGCTCACAGTACAAGTGATTGTGAGGGTTGGTCATCATGAGCTCCTCGAGGCAAAATGCGGCTTTTCCATAGCTGTGGAAGACAAGAGACGTGCTGAGCTGATTGATACAGCTGTGGATGTGTCAGCCTGCAGCTTGCTCAACTGTGAAGCGCAGCATCCATGCCCAATAAATTTACAGGTTTAAATCCAAACTGAGCCTCCGCTGGGCGCACACGGTCAGTTTAAAAGTGACAGACTTATGTGGAAGCATCCACCAGATGACGTGAAGTTTATTTACAGGCTTAGGCTGTTTGGACCATGTGCCCGTTACTCTATCTAATGTGGTGACGCTTGCTCCTCTGGGGGGCACTGAGGATCAATCGAGCCTGACTGTGTGTTTTTTCTGCCCTTAATGTGTAGTTAACTACCTTCCTGAGGTCAGGGCTACAGTAAGAGCTGGCACACTGTGCCTGTACCCAGATGAGATCACTTCTCAGCAGCACACTGCTAAGCTGTTGACCTCACACTAATCTGTGGCCAATCCACTTCCAGAACACAATTTTCACTTCAAGGGACCAGACCAAGACAAGACAGAAGACCCAGTAAATCAAGGAGTGCAAACCTATAAGAGGCTAAAACCTACCACAGGTGAATGCACACGACATAGAGGAAATTATTAATCAATAAATCTTGTATAAAGATATTATTAGTCCATTTTGCCTATGGCGAGTGTTATTTATTGTCATTATTTGCTTTTGCGAGGTAGTGGTGACCGAGTGCTTAAGGCCAGCGGGGTTATAATCGGAGGGTCACCGGTTCGAGTCTCACCCGAACCAACACTGTGGGATGTTGCGTAAGTCCCTTAACCCCCAACTGATCCCCGGGTCCCATACCATCCCCAGCTATGGGATAAATAGTGTCTGGTGCTTCCCAGTCTGTCTCCTCTTCAGGAAGAAGCTAAAACTCCACCCACGTCTACTAGAGGCCGTATGAGGGCGCTAGTTCTCCCCGCCGACCAAGGATATTTCTGAGAGGAGTGGCAACCCCAGAAATAAAAAGTGACTACAACATGGAAATCATGTGCGAAAAAAAAATGTGCTTTGGCATCTGTATGGTGCACTTGTCTTAAGAAATGTTGATAACTATACTATCATTAGATTCAATTAAATAGAAAACATGATTTTTGTAAATAAGCTTTATGCTGCGTTCAATAGCACTTGGAACCTGGAAAGATCCGGGTCGTCAAATTTTGACCTCCAAGGTAAATGCGTTTCATTCAGTAATCGGGGAAAACATGACTGTTTGTTTTGATATTTTTTGAGGTGCAAAATTACCTGCTGGAGAAATATATTAGCTACTTGAGGGTAAGAAAGAGTGGGTGAAACATGATTTACTGTAGGTATGACTTGAACGCACCAGCGAGGGGAATCCTTCATGTGTCATTGAACCATAGACTGCAGAAAGAATGCACTGAACTATACGGGTTTCACTACTTACACAGAGTTTACACAGTTCACACATGCACACAGTGGGAATGGAAATGCCACTTCAAAGTTATTCTACACTTTTAATTAAACAAATGCCAAACAAAGTGATTGTTTATGTCTAACGGTGGGCGCCGCCATTTTGCTAAGACGTCTTTATGATCCACTTCGTCTGCTTGAATGCTGCCTGAATTCCCGAGTCAGGGTCCCAAACTCAAGGGCCGTTTTATTGCACTTTTTTCCAATTTGTTCTGCCGGATTTATCCGGGTTACGAGTGCAATTGAATGTAGCAGTAATGCTCAAAAACAATTATTTTCAAACTTAAATAAATAAATATGCTTTCCTGCCTTTACTGTGACATGGACACAAAGTGTTTGTATGATATGAGCAAAAGCTAAATGCATGACAAGAACACAAAGGCCACAACATTCAGAACCTATGAGCCTGTCTAGTGTCCACCGTGTTAACCAGCTGGAAGATTAAAAGCAGAACTGGGATGGAAAGCCAGGACATGGGGGGGGAAAAGCCAAAGGAATGGGTAACGTTGCAGGAGGGGTGTGTGTGCACGTGTGTGTTAGTGCGTGTGTTTGTGTGGTTATCAGAGGGCTTGGAAGGTTGTAGGCTGCTTACAATTACCACTTCCTCTGTATAAAGACTTTCAGATGTGCTCGTGCAGCGGCTGTGGCCTGCATCAGAGCATCGCTCCATCAGTGTTGTCCGCGAGCCAAAGTCCTACCTCTCATATTGTACCTCGGAATCATTCCTCTGTACCCCTCTGTGCTTACCATCATGTGCGGGACTAAAAGCCCTTTTTTGTTTGTCTTGGAGGACAGTTTAACCATCAGCAGTGGCTTTCGCTTCTTTTTTTCCCCCTCAATGCTGATAGAAAAACAGCTTGAGACCATGTGAAGTTTATTTGAGAAAAAAACATTACTATTTATTCTGCAACTTTAAATGACTTGTTCAATTTACAGGAAAAGTCTCAAAAGTTAACTCAAAGTAAGAGTAACGTGATTCCAAGAGTGGCTTTGTAAGTAATCTCCAGTCTAAACAACTGTGGTGTTGGGATCGTTGGAGGAGTCGGCTCAGAGGCTATTAATTACATTTGTAATGTGTTAATGCTGATGTCAGCTATGAACACTGAGGCAGGGACACACCGCCTTGTTTATTTTGAGCTTCCAGGGTGTTGCGCAGCTAGGAGAGGAGTGTTTATTTCTCTTGCTGACAACTCCATGAGCCACTGTTTTCTCTGGCTTGGAGGGGAAAGAAAAGTGCCACCACCTACTCCTGGGAATTTAGGAACAAGTGTGCTCCCTCTCTGCCTGGGGCTCGTTCCCTCTGGAAAAGAGCGGTGATAATGCCAGGCGTTCCGGAAGAGAAGGACAAGCAGGGAGTTTGCAGGCCAAACATAAAGAAAACAAAGAAAATAAATTGACACGCCTGTTGATAAGGAGGTGTGGGAGTGAATGTGTGATATTAGAAGTGTCGGGATAAGCTTGGAGATAATCCGCTCACTCCTGGATTTCCTCTGGCTACTAAAGCAATAAAGCCTCCTAGACAAAAGCATTAAATCTCCAATAAGTAGCCTTCTCACCGTGCACAGCATTCCTACGACTACTGCCTTCCAACCAGAGCAACCAGGAAATCAAACATGCACATACACACCAAACCCATAGCTGAGCTGGAGCCACTGCTTCACTAACCTCTGAGCTCAAGGCAATTAAGGATGGATAAACAACCACACAAACAACACAATGTGTTCACTTCGCTGCTATATCAGCTTGACAATTGGAATACCAGTGGGAGGCCTTTCCGCTACCACATGCAGGAACGAAGGCTTAGCTTGAAAATCCTATTAAACTATTCCAATGTGGCTAACATGGACAGAGCTCCATTCAAACACCAAGCAAAGTTAGGCCTCACAGCTTCATTCACAATGGCCATGTGCTTCCTCTGAAATCAAGCCATCAATCAAATATAAAACACTAAATCCTCACAGACACAAAATTAACATCTGGTGCAATACTAAGTGTGGATTTAGAAAGTTTTAAAAATAAAAAAAGCAAAACATTGCCTTGAGAACACACAATGAAATAACTTCTAAAACTATTCAATCAGCTGCACAACAACACCAAAATGTATTTACTCATGTTCGTTTATGTAGAGCTCCGACAACTCATGCCATGCCTCTTGGTCCCCAACAAACCTGGAAGTACAAAAACACAGACAATGACATTCTCGGAAAGAGGAAAACATTCAGAAAATTAAAACTGTCACTGCACATTTTAAACTTATAAAACATGACAGCTTTCAGAACAGAACAAGAAGGGTTATCTGACATTTTCTGCTCAGTTTGTGCCAGCTGGATCGAGGGCTAAAAATCTTCCCAATTTAAAATAAAAAAAACAAACGCCCAAGGGCACGACTGAGCTGAATGCCACATCCACTTCTCTCTTGTACTTACTGCTCCAGGTACTCATTTAGCTCACGGATGGCTTCAGCACTCTTCCCTAGGGCCTTCAGTATGGAGATCTTGCGCTTCCTTGCAGCCTGTAGGGTAAGATGTGAACAGGATTATAAATTTGACTTCTACAAGTTAACAAGTCAGTCACATTTTAAACCTCATCTTAGTATGATCATTTTGTTAAAGCTGCTGTGATTTTTGCACATTGCATTGTGGGATGTAAAGTCACAGAGAAAGGTTCACAGAAGTTATTTACTTTTATGTAATGTCATGGGGAACACAGAGAACAAAATAGAACAAGCTAATCACTGTCCTTCTCTGACCAAGAAAACCAATAAATCTTGGTAAGAATGAAGTAAAAACACTTCTTTGAATCAGTTTACGGGACTCCACATCCCACAATGCAATGTGCAAAAATGTCAACAAACTGTTTCTTTACGATGGAGATGAAAACAAACTTCCATGCAGCATTTTTGACCGTTTTCTTTTCTATTTTGAGTAAATCATGATTGATTGATTATTTGATCTATGAGGCAAACACTGATTTTAGCCAGCTTTTCTCAAATGGGGGTACGTGTACCCCTAGTTCAGGAGTCAGCAACCTGCGGCTCTGGAGCCTCATGAATCACGTTGTGCAATGACTCAGCCACCTTCTTACTTTACCTCCTGCAACATTTACAGACCATCAGAGAAAGAAGGTGAAAAATTAAGAAACAAAAACATTTAAAATATGGGGTTTTGGAATATTTATTTTAAGTTCAAAATGATAATCATAATAATAATGATGGAAATGATCTTGATTAGAACATGAACTAAAAACACAAGGGTCAGTCTTGGTCACACACCAGGTGGTAAATGAGCAGAAATGATAAAAACTATAGAAATATTTTCATTCAGGAGGCACTAAATACTGTTGCATTCCACTTATTTACGATGGGATTCTTTAAAATGTGTTCTCACTCATTCATTCCATCAGAATGATCTATAGTTGCTTTTCATAAAATTCTGAGCAAAATGATGAAGTCGAACAAAGGGGGTATTTGGATATAGAAATAAAAGAAAGGGCTACTTGGGCCCACAAAGTTTGAGAACCACTGATTCTAGCCATTAAAAAATGATGGCAGCTTGTTGTTCATATGCCACTAATAAGAGGCTAACCCTTCTAAGAAAGGAATGTGACTTTTGCTTTCTGTATCTCTGCAGTGTGTTGCAAAGAAAACATGAAGGTACCTTTTAATCAGTGCATCACAATCCTTCATGTTATTGTCTGATATAAAGTGATTTTCTTCAGCAGGACTCACACAAAGGACAAGCCAAACAATAACTTTCAGTTATTTGTATTTGTGCAGTGAGAACTGGTCCTATCAGAGCATAGTTTGAAATATTTAGTGGCCGTGTTAGATAGACGCACATTATGAGTCAATGCTTGGGAGATAGAATGAGCTCAGTGGCTATGATAAAGTGGTGAGTCATCATCAGCGTACCAATTGGGGAAAACGGCACTCGATTCCAAACCCTAACGCCTGTCTTCCTGCCAGCCTAATATGCATTGAACATGGCTGCACCGGCCCCACTCACTCAGAATGACTTTCACAATCTGTTCAATCTCATCAGTCGAAATTAAAAAGCCTTGATGCTGTGCATGTTAAGTCCATTCCCACACCTTGTCGCCCTCTTTTTGATAGTAAATGAAAACTTTTACAAGAAAGTGCTAGTCTGTTAGGAGAGTGCTACCCTACCAGAGCCATATTTATTTATGAAGTGCCTTTTGATTGAGTGGGGCTTCCTCTCAAATACGCATAACCAGAAGGACTAAAGGCTGTGCATGAGTCATGTCTCAGAGGCTTTAAATTTTGGCCTCCTCTTACAGTGCCATAAAAAAATCCACTTATCCATCAAACTGAGACAGAGACCTGCTGTGATACTGCAGCTCCAACTGACTGCAATATTTTAGACTCAGTGAAAACAGTCGTGCAGGACACAGGGCACCATCTCTCGTCAATGGCATGCTCTTCAACTACAGCACAATGAATCCCCATCCAAAGTACTTTATTGTATGAAGTGCATCTACTCCACATATAAAGGTTTTTTTATAATTAGCAAATTATTTTCAATACTTTTGATAATCCCTGTATGTTTCATTTCAATTCCTTATTTGCCCGTTTTTTTCCCTCTGCCACCAGACACAAAAAACACTTTAAAGACACATATGGAAGTTGGTAGCCTTGAAAAGTCACACAGCACTTTATAAAAGGCAAATCAATTCTAAACCACTCCTCTCTCATCTTGTCTCTAACTAATGATTGAAAAAAAACAGCGAGAGAGAGAGAGAGAGAGATTGGTCATAAGTGTGTCAGCCCTCTGTTGTCATGATTCTTTTTTAATTAGCACTGTGAGGACAGACCTCAGAAGTGAGGACTGGATTATTTACGTCACCCTTGGCTCAGTCCTTCAACCTACCACAACCCTCCATCATAATAAAAACCAACATGACAGCAGTGGCACACCTAGCCATATTGGGATTTAGTCTCCAATAAGATTAAAGGACTTTGAAAGTTATTTCCTGTGCAAATTTTAGTTTGTTTTTTGTTTTTTTTGGAAAGGGAATAAACAAGTTTCCTAAATTGAATGTTTGTGTGTGCACACATGGGTGTGGGGGTTAATATCTAGGATGATCGTTGCCCTTTTGGAAAAATAAACTTACAATTACATGTCCCACAAAGTCTGAATTGGGGCTTTAAACCATAGATCAAATGCTTTGTCTGTATTACTCAGGTCCAACAATGAATAAGTAATCAAATGATTGGGGGTAAACCTAGTTATTTGTGACCTCAATGGCTGACTAAGGATATCTAGTTATTTTTATTGAACAATTTAAGTGAAACAAAAGAATAGAAATTTTGTATAATACAATAATGAAGCCCACTCACTGCTTGAAAAATTATTCACTGGAACGTTTTTGTATGCAATTATGGTCTCCGCAACATCTAAAATACTGAAAACAATACAACAAAGTGGGGGAAAATTTGCATTTACGCATGCTTAGAGAAATTTGCCAGTTTCCTGCTGTAGGTATGGGATGGAACCTAGCAAAGCAAAAGAGGGGCTAAGAGTTTGAAACACATTTTGGACAGTGCAATGGCAAAAAGAAAAATCCTTGAACAATTTCTGTTGATTCAACAATTTTGGTTAATGGGTACCACATCTATTCTACAGCCTGTAATTACAACAGCTCAGTTTCCAATCTTTCCTTTGCATGCTGGGATGCCTCACAAGTCTTCCTTGTGGTCGCCAATTTTCCGCCATTTCCCAGCCCCATCCTTTATCCAGTCCTTAAGAGCATGTTATAGAACATGGGGGAGCTGGGAGGGGAGGGCCGGCACCGAGAGTCAGCTTTTAACTTAGACAGGTGACTTTACATGATGTCATATCTTCTCAGCAGGATATATTATTAGCACTCTTCAGGAAGAGGAGCGTGGGAAAAAGGTTTAAAAAGTCTCGACTGTCTGTGTGAGTCTGTTTTTAGTCTCAGGTTTGACAGACAACCTTTGCTCAGATTGAAGGCAGGACACCGCCTACAGACACTAGGAAACAGACCGTTCCCTTTCCGGGGATGTCCCTGTGAAATTTATCAGATCTGTACCATGTTGAGGAGGATTCTGAGATTCACTCAAGTTTCAACTCTCAATGTCATTGCATGACATTTCAATGCAGATAATATTGCTGGGAAAAAAATACATTTGTTGCAGTACTGCCATTTTGCTCAACAACAATTGGAATTAACAGTATGATATATAATGATGGAGGCTGGTAAGTAATCATTGTGATTACGACTGCATCTCCCCTGTTGTGATGAACAATCATGTGTGTTGAGGCTGAAGAATACAGACTGTCTCATATTTATTATTCCATTACTTTCTCTTATCTACTAGCATGGATACATTTTTATTTCAAGAAAGAAAAGTGTCAGTAAATTAATATTGCTGGTGCTGAATGACTCTAAAATAAAAACTAATTATCTTGGCTGATCAACATCATCTCACCGTTAGGGTGATCTTCATTCAGGCAATTGATTTAAACTGCAGTTTACATGTTGAATATGACGTATAATTACTTAAATGTATTCCTCAAAACATGTAAAAAGCCATTCGTCCATTTATAATTTCATTGTGGAGCTAGACTTCACAAACTATTTCAAATTTCTGTGTTCAGGATTTAATGGGTGGGTCAGAAATCATAGCTGCGTTACGTTTCGCGGTCTCCGGCGAGCGTAATTCGGCCCGTAGCCGAAAAACAAACCACATGTTCGGACTCTGTGCCACATTTTCCATGAAATAAGCACTTTTTTGCACCGATATAATGTGTTTCACCTCTAGCGGGTGCAGTTCTGACTCTACCCGAGAGAGATGCACATATTCAGACTCGTGCGGAGCAGACCTTTACGCTGACACCTCGTTTGGCCCGATCCGAGCACTTGTGGAAAAATCGATGCTGGAGCCACTTTCACACTGCTCTCTCCCATAGACACAGCTCATGGAGGTGGTGCCATTCCCGTGCGTGGGCTTGGTTCCAGCGCCTCTAACTGACATGCCCCCAGCGTTTCAGAGCAGAGAGAAGTGCTTGTTTTTCCATGATTTTGAGACCTAATTTTATATACTTAGTGATTTATTTGATCTTTTAAATTTGGCTCAGTGGTCAATGACACATTTCTATGGTGTGACAAACTCGTAACACTAATGTATTTCTGCTTTACACGGACTTTAATGATGAGGGTGTCTCAATCTGATATTGATAATGGATAACGTTGTGATATCAGCAAAAACAAGTATCGGACACGTATTGGCCTGCATCTAAAATTTGGCATTTTATTTTTTAATTAATTAAGGTTATCTTTTTATTTATTCTATTCAATTACAGAATATGATTATGTTTAAGTTCAACTAGTGGTTAACTTTCACTTTAAAAATATAATTTTGTGTTCTTATTGGCTTCAGTAAAGGATATTTTCAGTGTCTTCTACTTTCTTTTTAATTTATTTTAATCTAGTGTGAAATATTCTTATGATTAAATGTACGTTTCCCATTGGTTAGTAACAAATTGGTCAGTCAATTGTTCTCCGTTTCAGTAATATCACTTGATCAAGCTTTTTATATTATTCCACACTACAAATTAAGTTATAAAAGTTGTGTATAATTCATATTGATATTGTATTGGCCCAATGTCAGTATTGGCCGATACACAAGCTGCAATATCAGTATCATATCGGAAGTAAAAAAAAGTTGTAATGGGAGACCCCACACTAATTTAAGTCAATCCACAGATATTTTAAACAAATTTGTTTCATTGGATTGATATTGTATTTTTGATTCTTTCATTTGCTTTATTATTATTTTTCTTAATTGAATTAATTGTGGCATAGTTAGTTAATAATAATCCAATAATTTCCTCAACAGAAATGGATGTGGGAGCAGGAACGAGCACAGAAAGTGGAGCCGCTGTGGCTACCATAAGGGTGAGATAATAAGGAGATTTTTTTTTTCTCTGCACCACAGCAAATAGAAGTGAGGTAGGTACTGTATATCTGAGCAAAGCATGAATTATTGGGCTTTTTTTTTTTTCTTTATAGCAAAGGCTCAATTTGTTTGAAGCTGGTGAGATGAAGACCCTTTGATTAACAGCCAAACTCTTAATGTCTATGGTGTGACCCCAGATGAACATCTTTACAGAGTAAGTGGGTAAAAGCCAAAATAAACACTGCCATGATTTCTTCTGAAAGCCTTTAAAAAGATTTGTTTTCTAGCGATGCCCCACATCCTTATGGAAACAATTAGCAGCAGGTACATTACATCTCATGAGAGTGATGTGGGATTGGCGGCAAATTAACGACACATTCTGCTTCAAATCAATTTGATAAATTGAGAGAAGAATCTTGCCTGAAAGGGCACGTAAAACTGAGGATTACTTCAGACTAATCTACGTCACAGCTCAGCACCTGTGGCCAATACACGGCAAAGAAGGTGAAAGAGAAGGTGGGATGGAGAAATTGGTGTGGGGGTCTAAAAAAAAGTCCACTAAATTACCATCTTCAAAGGAGCAGACCTTTTATTTACACTTTACTTCCAACAAACATGTCTGCCACTGACTGAGACCATGAATCACCGTCCCAACAGCTCAGCCCCCTGCCCTAAACACTTTAGCTGTGTGGTTGAGGCCAGAGAGGCCAAAAAGAGTTTAACTTAGCAGACTTCCACCGCGAACACCAAAGAGCCTGGACAGATTTAAACCTCTGTAAAAAGCTAAGACCACAAAGTGCACTATAGGAGAATGCTTAGCAGAGGGACTTTTCCCTTTCTTTCCTCAGTTTGTGTTTTTTTTTTTATTCTTTTCTTACCGTGTTGGTAGGGTCATCTTTGAGAATAGCATCATAGTGCTTGTTGGCATCGTCGTACCTTCAGAGGAAGAAGAAAAAGAATCACTTTTAACCATTACTTCTACTTAGTTGGGTAATTAGATGGTCTGGAGATCAAATAGAGTTCAGGGTAATCAAGTTTCTGTGTACACGGCGTAACAGATTTCTTTAATTACAGCGAGACTGAGCAGAAATCAGAGCTGAGCCAAAGCGAGGAATAAACATTTAAGGTTAGAAAGCTCATCACACAGCGTAACTTGGACAGAATGTATATCGTTTCACAATTAGTCATGAAATCAATACAAACAAAGCACAATGAGGTGTACCAAGTTTTTATTTGATTGAATTCAGTTTGATTTACCTTAAACAAAATCAAATGACTGCTTTTAAAAATCTGAACAAATCTACAGCTTTATTGTAGGATCAATTGTCTTCTGGCTGGATCGCAAAACCGCAAAAGCACAAATTCACATATGAAACTGATGAGCGCCATTATCCACCACAGCACGCCTCAAACTGTTGGACAGCACCCACTCAATTCTGCTTAAAAGATAAATTTACGAGCTGTAAATATCAAATCATATGGTAAAGAAATCTAGCAACAGGATGTATTCCTATCTCATATCTTATGTTAAATCAGGTGTTGAAGGATGATTCTGAAAGTTTTTCAATCAAGCGCAATGTGAAACGCTGATTTTTTAAGCAGCCGAAGCCATGGTTCTGTAATCAGACACGGCCCCGCCCACACCCAGAAACAGACAGAAGCAACGCTGGTTCCCATTAGGAATGAGCAGCACCACTTCCAGCAGCGCTGATGCTTCCCTCACGTTCACTTTATTACTCAGCCACACTTTAGGAGATCTCAGATGGCATCAGGCAACCAGTCAAGAGCCACCTTTGGATTCATTTATTACCCATGTGCGCCTACGGGAAGAGCTTTAGGGTTTAAAGCTGCATCATTTCAGTTTAACTTGGACCAGAGGTGTCAAATTATTTTAGTTTGGGGGCCAAACACGGAGCAGTTTGATTTCAAGTGGGCCACAGAAACAAGCAACTTCAACATGATTGTGCCCTAGTTTGCACTTCAACGTATAAATAAATGACAAAATATGTAAGAAACTCCTTTTTTTATTTTTGATGTTGGTTGGTTGATGGTTATGAAACTGAAATTTGATGACTGAGTGCTATGATGTGTTCCTTTGATATCAGAAGAGTGACTGTATTGTGAATGCTCTCAAATGAAAGAGTAACTGTACCTAAATGCAGTTGTCCGGAATGAGTGTTCTAAATACGTATTATGAATACATGTGTTCAGTTAGTACCCAACACAGTATATAGATATGTATACTTATTTATTATTTAATTTTTTGTCTTTCTCGTTTTTTCTCTTTTATTACTTGTCATATCTCTCGATACTTCTCACAAGGATGTTTTATTTATTTTTCTCCTCTGCCTTTGTAATATAAAAAAAATATGCCTAATAAAAAATTCATCACAAAAATATATGTAAAAAACTGATAATACCCAAGCAATAAGTGACATCAGTCCCAATAGGACCTTTACTTTAAATTTCCTAGATTTTGTGACCAATTTCTATTTAATGAAGGGAAATATCATGTAATAATTTGAGGGAAATTAAAAGATTTTATAGGAATTTCTTTTTTTCAACTGTTTAACGTTAAAAATGACTGCAATGATGCAATAAAAGCACCGGGAAAACTGTTAACACCTGCAAATATTGTTGAGTTTTAGCAATACAATGATTTATGTTTTCGCTGTCATTTTTACTTTCCCCTACGGGCCAAATCAGGTGCTCCAAAGGGCCGGATTTGGCCCCCTGGCCATGAGTGTGACACATGACTTAGACAAACAAGATGTCAGCATGCCATGTATTTAATCTAAAGGTGCTGAATTTATCGCTGTTAATTCTTTACATAATCTCTGCAGCTGTTTTAAACTATACTTAAATAAAATTTTAAATAAAATGCTTTCTGATTCTGATAACAACAGATTTAAATACTTCCTGTTTAGCTTCATTGAAAGAATTCCCCTTTGTTACTCTTTGGTTTGAACTTCTCTGTTGTGACTGTGGTGACATGAAAACATTCAGAGCACCAAAGACAAAAACAAGTGCATCGTAAAAATAGGAAGGGCAACAAGAGGTAAAAAAGCAAAGAGAAATGAGGTGTAACAAAAAAGGGGGGAAAAACAGCACAATTGAAACCAGAGGCGACAGAGCGACAAAGAGACCCTAAGAAAAACAGTGGGATCCAACCACTTCCTTCCCGGGAATCCCTAAATCAGCCAAAAAGGCCACTGGGCTACCCAGCACTGAACATTCTCTCATATCGAGCTCCATTCTTTAAAAGGAACACTGCATGGTCCAATATAAACACCCCCGCCCACACACACACACACGCACGCACACACACACACACACACACACACACACACACACACAAACCATTGTACCACTTATGATCTGCTAACGCTTTCTCGCCCCAAAACCTCTGGAAGTACTGCACATAACAGTTTTTTTTTTATTGCAGGGGGGTTTTTTGGCTGCTGTGTTTTTCTCTCTCTGGAGATTTTGGTGCACGATGCTTACCTTTCCAAAGCCTCCAGCCTCATGCCTGTTAATCGCTTCACTCTGTGGCTATCTGGAAACTGCCTCCTCAGTTCCTGTAGGCAGGTCTGCAAGGATGTGGGCAAAGGAGAGCAACCAATTATAGATAGCATTATTTAAACTGCATGCTCCGCTGCTGCACTCTCATAAGTCTCTCTGCATTCTATTGACACCTATAAAAGCCAACTAAAGACTTATTTATTTGTTCAAGCTTTGAATTAGATATTCTTGGACTGCTATGATTTTGTGTTGTCTTGGCCTTTTATGTGCATACTTTTTGATTCTAAACTGTATTTATTGTGTACTTTTTGATTTTAAGTTGTGTTGTGAAGCACTGTGGCTTTTGTCTGTGAAAGGTGCTACATATATAAATGTTACTTACTATGGCTTTTTGGTCAATCAATACTTAGGTAAATATGTTTTGCAATTTGTCACAGTGCATTGTGTCTCAATGTGTTAGTCCGCAGCGCAATTCATTTCTATCCCAATAGAAGCATGATACTATATATAATATCAATATATTACATATCATAACAAAGTGCTTTTTGAAACTCGCCGACAAACAACTCAATGGTAATGATGGGGTGCTCACTTTTTAAAATCCAATCCCAACACACCTACCAGGAGGAATAGAATGAAGTGATATGTGTAAATAATGTCACTTGTATTTTAACTTAAACTGAAAATAAATAAAAGCAGTATAACAAGCCTCATAGAAACTGAAGCTTTCTAATGAAATGACTGAAAACATCTGAAAACCAAATTAAAGGACAGCTTTTTACCACAGTTACTATTTTAAAGGTCTGAAAGTTTTGTTATCCTACAAAATATCTTCAATCATCACTCTCAATATTACAAAATAATCAGTCACTAAACAATCAATCAATAATCTTTATTTATATAGCACTTTTCTTACAAATTCACTTTTCTTACTGTAGATCAAAGTGCCTCACAAAAAAAAAGAAAAAACAATTGGATCAAGCAATTATAATCTATATGTAGGGCCCTATAAAATCCATTTTATTTTTTGCAATAATTTTTTTTATTTCATTTTATTTTTTTCAAAAATATTAATGCATTTTTTTTTTAGAAATATATTAGTTTTTAACTCCTGTGAGGAAACAAAATTAAAAGAAAATCATAATTAAACAAAAATGTATATCAAAAATAAACATTTAATTTAAAACAATGAGTAAGATACAATTAAAAGGTACTGTGTATAAAAGTTGTACTGACATTGATTATTCTGACCGCTCCTTTTTAATTATTTATGTCTTATAAAGATGTATAAGAGCAGCATTAATGTCACCAAATTTTCCAATTTGATCAACTTAATTTAAATTAACCTAATTTAAATGATCCTGATGACATAATTCCAGACATAATGATTGGACCAAAACAAATGGACAAAAGGATGGATCTGTTATTTCACCACAAGGGGCCAGAATATTTGGCAAATCAGAAGTTATCCTTAACCTACAATGTTTCAGACTCTACAATCCCTGGCATTAATGGTCTCGTCTACAACAACAGAACAACTTTTGCCCACAGATCTTCTGTAGCTCTGATGAGATGTTTAAACGCTCTGAGCAGGTGAAGCTATTTTAGGTTGTTCATGTTTTCAGGGAGTGATGCAGCGCTTGACGAGAAATGAACCTAGTTTCACAGAGAGTTTTTTGGCAGTTTAGACGGTGTTTCGGGTGGTTTAGATCATGTTTGAAATGGCCACGACAGGAGGGGGGGCGAGCGGTGCACCTAATAAGCGGTCCCCGGAAACATTTCCCTAGAAAAAAAAAAACATTATTTTGCTCACGGTGACGGCGTTTCATCCTGATTCTGTCCATTTCCACATTCAACAGTAGAATCCGTTTTCATTCGTCGATTCCGTCTGCGATTCCGATAACGTAGATTTTATATGGCCCCACATATGATTTTATTTGTATATGTAACAACAAAGTGAGGGCAACATTAATACATGATAAAATATAGTCCAGTCGTCTTCTGTTGTTCGATGCTACCTCAGATGCGCGTTACAACATTTGTATAGTGTGCATTTGTTATTTTAGTCGTGGATGCCATTTATGTTCAACCCCCCCCCCCAAGTAATGAATGAGGTTTTCTTGTAAACAATGAGTCATTCAATTAGTTCTGGGATTCATCACATCAATAAGGCTATGACGCAGTGGTGTTCTGTCTTATATTAAGAGCTATAAATGCATTTGAGTGTAATCTCAGAAATAACACATGGAGCTAGATGATGGCCACGTTCAAAATGCTTTAGTGCTTCTGTATTTATTTGCTAAATACCCTCTAATTCCAACTCTCACAAGATTGTTTTTCCAAAAGTACAGACAGCGTAATAACACTAAATAAACATCACATTTTGACATTTTGCAAAAAAAAAAAAAAAAAATACAAAGTAGCAATGGCTGCAAAGGAGGGAAAGATGGCTAGTAATATGTGAGGAAGAAACGTAGGAACTTACATGAGCCAAGTCATCTCGACTGCAGTCCAGCGCTGCGATCATCACCTGCTCATAAATAATCCATACTGGGCACAGAAGACACAGACAGACTGTGTTAATGCCCTTTCCATTCTGCTCTCTGGTACAACACAAACATGATACACTGATGTACAAAACTAGACCTTTAGCCCTGACATCTGCTTCAACAGGCACCAACATTCATTCAATTCCATTCACCACAAAACAGCACATTAAACATGAATTTCATTAAAATGTTCCTCAGAAAAAAATGTCCTCAGTTTGCACTTCAGTTGTTACTGTAGATACTAAACAAATGTAATAAACGAAATTCCCCCCATGTAAGATTTGATCTGGTAATGTGAGCAACTGCGTTTAAGTGATCATGTTACCAGAACTTCACTTTGGTGAAGTTGTCTTGAAATGAACAATCCCACCCAGCTATCTGAGACTAATGCTTTTCTGGTTGTGTCAACAGCCCAGTGTGTGTTCCATCAAAACTAATTCATATCTGAGAATTAATCTTAATACAACATAAAACTGATATGATTGTGGTGATGGTTAAAACAATTATTTAAAAAAGTGCATCCAGAAAGTATTCAAGGCGCTTCACTTTTTACACATTTTGTTACATTACAGAATATTTCCAAATCATATTTAATTGACCTCTTTCCTCAAAATACTGTGAAAAAGTGTTTGTTTTTTTTTTTAGATTTTTGAACATTTATGAAGAACAGAAAACTGAGAAATCGCATGTATGCAAGTATTTACTGCCTTTGCCATGAAGTTAAAAAATTGAGCTCAGGTGCATCCTGTTTCCACTGATTATCTTTCAGATGTTTCTACAGCTTAACTGGAGTCCACCTGTGGTCAATTCAGTTGATTGGACATGATTTAGAAAGGCACACACCTGTCTATATAAGGTCCCACAGTAACAGTGCACGTCAGAGTGCAAACACCAAGCATCAAGTTAAAGGGATTGTCTGTAGACCTCTGAGACAGAAATTCGAGGATGGATGCAGAAAAATGTCTGCTGCTTTGATGGTCCCAATGAGCACAGTGGCCTCCATCATTCATGTTCAAAGCATGGAACATCAGGACTCTTCCTAAAGGTGGCCGGGTGACCAAGAACCCCATGATACCTCTGTCAGAGCTCCAGCTTGATACTGAAAAATACTTGAGGCTGTTATTGCTGTCAAAGGTGGATCAACAAAGTATTAAGCAAAGATTGTGAATACTTATGTAAATATGATTCTTTATTTTTCTGTTTTTCACAAATTTGCAAAAATCTAAATTAAAACTTTTTCACATTGTCATTATGAGGTATTTTGAGTAGAATTTTGAGGTAAGAGATTAATTTATTACGATTTGAAATGAGGCTGTCGCATAACAAAATATGGAAAAAGTGAATTGCTGTGAATACTGTCCAGATGCACTGTATGCACTCCCATTTCATCCTATGGATAAAAATTCAAAATGTGTTTGTAAAAATGTATGTGATTTGTCTGTCCTGTTATGAATGCTGATCACAAAAATGTTTTGGATGCATAGATAAGTGGAAATAAATACACTAAAACATTCCTACTTTACTCTAAATAAAAAAACTGGGTACACTTTATTAATGAAGTAAAAAGTGTCACCATTACTGCTTGTAAAGCTTTGCATTATACTAATAATTTGCATTATAATTCATTTCGGTGTTTCAGTTCTTGGTTTCTCTCATTTTCGGTTTGGGCCAAGAATTTTCATTTTGCTGCATCTCTAATTTATTTAGACCAAAATTAACCACTAATGTAATGATATTATATCATCATTATGCAAGTACACCCTTTCAAATGCAATAAACCTTTACTTTAATGAGTATCTTTTACAACTGTAATTAAAATGTCAAGAACGCTGGCCAGCGCAACCAGCAGGGAAGCTGTGTGGCGGTGAAGTGGACCGTGCCCACACGGGGGCTGGCTGAGCATAGCTTCCTCATCAAAATTGAACTAGTCGAGCTTAGCTATGGTTGATATCACTGATATCAAATTTATGCTCTAACATCTTTCAACAAGTCTTTGACATACGGAGACGGGCAAACTATAAAATAACCACCATTATCCTTAACAAATATCTCAGCTAAATAAAAGTTTGTTTTATAAGTATCATTGTGATGACTTTTAGAGATGCAGAGTGTAAGCCAGTATGGTGAGTTGTGTGGGTTGGTTACAACTGAAGTAAAATGTAAACTTCACCTCTAAAATGAACTCTCAGGAGAATCAACACACAGTATGCATACTAATTATACCACACTTACTCTGTGACTGACAGTGATATGACTTTTTTTTTTTTTACAGAAACCATAACTAGCTACAGCACACCAAATGATATTAATGAATATTCAGAGGTCTTATTAGTCAATGCCTTAATATCTCCAGTCCTCAAGGGCCTGATTCCTGAGACTTTTAGATGTCCCTGCTCCAACACACCTGAATCAAATGAATGAGTCATTATCATGCTCCTGCAGAGCTTGATGACAACACATTGGTTTCAACCAGGTGTGTTGGAGCAGGGACACATCTAAAAGTCTCAAGAATTAGGCCGTCGAGAACTGGAGTTCCCCACCCCTGCCTTCAAGGGTCCATGTTTAGCTAAATCAACTTTTCTGTGCTTTAAACATTATAAAAGTGCTATTTGGGCTTCATACACATACCTAAAGTGTTTTTTCATTAATTCCCTCAATCATTAGTTAGAGGGTGATTTGCTCCTTTCATACTGCAGGGTGAGCCCAAAGACCTCACTCCAATTTGATGACGCGTTCCCACTTTGATGACAAATTTGACGCTGCACTGAGCCGGAGAAGCCGCGCCCCCAGGAAGCTCTCTGCCGTGATTGACATGTAAACAGACAAGCCCACAAAGGTGAGCATTTCAGCGTCCTTCGCGCAGTGCTATGTATGTAATTTCTACAGTCTATGTATGTACTGGCAAACGCCCCGCCCACACGCTCTGTTTCATGTTTTTAAAACAGCATGAGCTCGGCTACTGAGTGGGTGGGAGGAGGAAGTCAGTGTCCTGACTATAGACGCGCCCACTCATGAATATGCATAAGTAGAGTAGAGTTGCTCAGAAAGTGACTTTTCAGAGGCTAAAACTCTGGAGAACAGGCGAGTTTTGGAAAATAAACCTCAAATACTATGTTTTTAGAGTTCTTAGAACAAATGGAGATGGTGAAAAATACCATGACATGGGACCTTTAATAAGTGAAAGCTAATTAGGCAGCAAAAGAAGAAGCTAAAAGGCATTAGGTAGTTAATAGTTTAAAGCTGGTCACACAGCATTATGTTCAGCTCCATCAACGTAACAGACAACATTTCCCAGCGTGCTCTGCTCTGTGGTTAACTATACAAACAAAATATTTCCAGACATTTCTTTGAATCAACTGCTACAAGTGTAACAAACTGACAAATAGTGTGGCTGCAGTGAGCCAAGTAGTAATAGCATAACAACAATAAGTTTGACGGACAGCTTTGACAAGCAAAGTGGACAATTTCCGCCAAATAAACACCCTCTAATTATTAATAAGAATAATAAAGTCCGACTTCTCCCAAATAAATGACAGGCTACCTCAAAACTCACAAATTATCTGCAGTTTTTTCCCTGAAAGACTTCAGCCATCATCGATAGTTTTCGTCTCATTTTACAGCTAGTTTGAAAGCTGGCTGCAATAAAAGCAGAGCAAGTAGAATATTCTCAATTTCCAATAACAACTGCAAGAATCATAATGATGGAGTATGAAGGGAGTTTGGAGAAATACAACAGAACTGTACCTTTGGAGAAGTCTAGCTTTTGATTTAATCATTGTAAAATTAAAATGTTTGACGGCACATTAGGGACATATTAAATTAAGAAAAAATCTGAGCACTACGAGATTAAAGTTGTAATATTTTGAGAATAAAGTCATAATTCTATTAGATTAAAGTCGTAATATTTCAAGATTAAAGTCGTAACCTTATGAGAATAAAGCTGTATTTTTGAAAACTCTCAATGGTACAGTGCTCAGAATTCCCTGTGGAATTTAACGTAACGTAACACCAGCCAGTTACTCCTCCACAAAAGAGGCTATATGCTCCAAATCAGTCTGGTTCTTTAAAAGTCACATTAAAGTGATAAAAGCGTGCTGATGATGTTTCAAAAGGCTCAGTCGTTCACCATGTGTGAAACCTAAATTGAAGTATAATCTCACTAAATGTTCCACATTCTCCTGCTGCCATCTTCAGGACACAGTTGGTCACTACAACACCCCACAGCTTAGATATTAATGAGGGACCTCCGCCAGGGTGTTTTCTAGTAATCCCCATGAAAAAATGCAAATGACGAGTTATCTCGTCAATGGCACTGAGTGAGTTAATGTCAATGCTAAGTTAATGTTAATGCTAAGCTATAGCTAGATTAAATCTATTGCTAGGTTAATGTTATTGCTAGGCTAATGCAAGGTTATTGCTAATGATAGGCGAATGCAACTGTTAGCCCAATGCTAACGCTAAGCTAATGTTAATGCTAGGTTAATGTTAATGCTAAGTTAATGCTATTGCTAGGCTAATGCTATTGCTAGGCTAATACTATTGCTAGGCTAATACTATTGCTAGGCTAATACTATTGTTAGGCTAATACTATTGCTAGGCTTGCTAATGTTAATGCTAAGTAAATGCTATTGCTAGGTTAAAACTAATGCAAGGGCATTGATAATATTAAGCTAATGTTATTGTTAACCCAATGCTAATGCTAGGCTAATATTAATGCTAGGCTAATGCTATTGCTAGGCTAATGCAAGGTTATTGCTAATGCTAGCCCAATGTTAATGCTAGGCTAGTGCTAATGCTAAAGAATTTGAAACGCAATATCTCAGCTGTTTTTCCACCAACTTGCACCAAAATCGCTCAGACCAAACCCAAATCCTCAACCTTGGGATACGCAACCTTGGGTTACCGACTGGCCACTTCTTCGGACCCTACGACGCCGCTTGTGGATAATGGCTATCACTGTGGTTCGCTGGAGCCCCAAAGCTTCAGAAATTGCTTTATAACCTTTTCCAGACTAATAGATTTCAATTACTTTTTTTCCTCATTTGTTCCTGAATGTCTTTGGATCTGGGCATGATGTCTATAGCTTTTGAGGATCTTTTGGTGTACTTCACTTTGTCAGGTAGGTCATATTTAAGTGATTTCTAGATTGAGAACAGGTGTGCAGTAATCAGGTCTGGGTGTGGCTACAGAAATTAAACTCAGGTGTGATCAACCACAGTTTCTTCCTCATTAATAAAACCCTTCATTTAAAAACTGCATTTTGTGTTTACTTAAGTAATCTTTGACTAATGTTTAAAGTTGTTTGAAGATCTGAAACATTTAAGTGTGGAAAACATGCAAAAAAAGTAATTCACACCACTGTATATATGATAAAGATGCATCTTTTAGTGTTCAAAAGTGCAGTTAAAAGATTAAAATTACAAGTGGAAAAAAAGGAATAAAAAACAAACACTTACTATCATCTCCCAATTTAGATGAATGCTCATTAATCAGCTCTTCTCCAACGTCCACAATCTGCTCGCTGTTTCGGCTATTGTCCTCACGCCATTTACGCAGCTTGTCTCTCATCTCTGTCGGCAAATACGTCACACAGTCAGAATAGCACCAAAAATCTTATTCTTATTTTAAACTGAATTTTTCACCAAAAACTGTTCCCATCTTGTTTGTTTAAAAGTAGTGCAATAAAAACGCAGATTTAACATGACGAATAATTGTGATCAATAATCGTGTTAACTATATTGGTCAAAATAATCGTAATTTTCATTTTAAATTTTAGAATAATGTGTATAACAGGCCTGTATAATCCTATTAAAGTATTCATCTATCAGCCATAACATAGCAATGATGGCTGATTGGACTAAATGGATAGTGTGAACATTTTGTTGAAAAAATATCAGTGCTAAAAAATAGGGGCTTTGGTCTAAAATAGGTTTTAAAAAGGAACATATTTTGATGGCTGGGATGAAGACTGGCTGGGTATTTATAATCTGCAGTGGTCTGTAGAAATTAATTAGGCCTGTGGAATATATATATTGTGTAATATGGAAAATTAATATATCGATATATTTTTATTTTATAGCTTATTTGTAGTAAAATCCTAACACAGACCTTTGCAAAACAAGCCACATTACAGAACTCACTCACGAAATTCAGGAAATACTAAATTTATTGACTGCACTGAATCCAATTTACAGGAATTACAAGTCAATCAATTTCACATAAATGACAGCCACGTAAAACAAAGTGTACACACACACACACACACACTTAGTTTTCGTCAAATAAATAAATAAAAATTGATATTGAATCAATAACGTACCGCAAGCCAAAACCTTGCGATATATTATCGTATTGGATATTTTGGCACACCCCTACTGTCCCTTATAGGAGAAAAAGCCATTTTTGTTAATAAATGTGACTGTGTGGCATTTTTCATCAACAATTTTAATTGAGTCCACAATATCAAGATTCATATTGTATATCACCATTTTGAGAAAAAATATCACCCAGCACTATAGTTGTCTAGATATAAAAAGCAAAAGTCAAATGACATTTTTGTAAACTTACAGTGTCTGAAAATGTGCAGCAAACATAAATAAGTGTATAGTGCTATAAATATTGACACATTTGTTGCTGCCATGTCAAAATATTCATCGATCAATCAACATAATGTATTTCTTCATGAATTTTGGTGACTTTACATCTTTGATGCACTCAGCAGCAGCTTCACACAAAACAGTTTTAACTGTAAAGTCTGAGTTTTTTTTTTCTCTTAATGTGCTTTTAAATAAAATTAATTACTGTTATTATAAACGTGATCATTTGCGGATTTGAACTGTGCAAAGAGCAGAGATGCTGATGTAATTGAAGCTGCTGACTCACACATACTGAAATGGATTAGAGCGAAAATAAATCAATTTAAATAGATCCATAGATCATGAGGCTACATTTTGACTCTATTCTATACAGTTTTTTTTCAAAGCATTCGTTTCGGTGGTATTTACAGTACATTTTGAAAATATATCAAAACAACTCCGTTTTCAAGTGTCCCTGTTTTATTTTATTCTGATTAATATAAAACTATGGTATAGAGATAGAATAATTAAACAATATGCATGTTGATTGTGCATGAAAACACACATTTTGCGATGATAAATAAGAGTTTGTGACGATCACATCCCCTCGTTTCACGCATTTTATTCGGTTTTGCTGGTCAAACCGTAAATAGAGTTTTTATAATAAATGCTATAAATTGAGGGGTGATATTATATTATATTATATTAAGCATTTAGCAGAAAGTAAGGGCCCTGAGCTCACCGAGGTTTACAACCACTTCTTTAACGTCAACCCAGCTAGCATTAGCCTTCGTCAATGCTAACAACAGACATAAACAATATGTTTACATATCTGTAAATAGACAGCCGACCCCGGCATATTACTGCTGCTTTACTTAAACCAACGCTAGGTTAAACATTAGACCACTTAAACTGCTAGTTATTCACTGTTTGTGCACAGAGTATTGTGCTGCTGAGCCGACACGTTAGCACACATTGGTAGCGAAGTTTATCACATATAAGTGCATACACTAAACTGTTTGCCTAAAGTCGACGAGGAAATGCTAAAACACACTCGCAAATATGAATAAATATTACCCAATGACATACTTAAGGTGAGTTTTGCTGCTCCGCTTACCTTCCCATCCTACGTCGTACATTTCTGACACCGACGCCATCTTTACACTCACTATAACTACGTCACAGATATGCCAGCTGTGGGCGTGGTTTAAATTTAAGAAAATAATTATAAAAACAATAAAATAGATTTATTAATAATAATAATAATAATAATAATAATAATAATAATAATAATAATAATAATAATAATAATAATAATAATATAAACAAATAATAACAATGAACTTCTCTCTCTCTTTTTTTTTTTTTTAAGATCACCGTGGTTACAACCCGCAGGTAGTGTGTATGTTTGTAGTTGCATGTGTATATGGGTGTTTGTATATATGTCTTGATTTTGTATTTCTTTTTTGATTCTTTTTTTCAATTAATATTTGGTTCAATATTCATTGTCTTTTGATATTGATTTTTGTTTTTATATGTATTATTTTTACTCATATTTCAAAGTTGAATTTTGTCTGCTGATTTCATAAGTGTTTATTTGTTAGCCCTTATTTCAAATTGTTGGTGTTTATTGAAAGGGGTGGACCTTCTTATACAAGCACTTTGGGCTTTGTTCCCTCCTTGCGTTTGATTGAGAGGAATATTTTTGGTCATGTTGTTGATGTAATGTGTTTGTTGATGATTTTAATTGCTTTTACTGATAATTTTAAATGTTCTTATTGTTTTTAAACAGTTGAATGTTTTATCATGTAAAGCACATTGAGTGGCCTTGCGTATGAAATGCGCTATACAAATAAATTTGCCTTGCCTTGCACCTTTAATGTTGTTTTTTCTATAATATGAGCTAAATAAATAAATGAAAATAATAATAACAATATAATATATAATATCATATACATAATATAATATAATAATAAATGAAAAGTACATTTATTCATCATTGTTAACAGCAAGTACATGATACATCAAAGATGAGACAAAGTTTATTTTCACTTGTCTTGTTATTATGCAGATTTTATTTACTTACATTTTCCTTTATCATCATCATCATCATCATCATCATCGCCATCATCATCATCATCATCCTCATCATCCTTCTTTATTTCAGACTCAGGAGTCCATTTTAAAAGCAAAGACACAATTTGTATTCACAAGATAAAAGCACATACATATAAAACAGATGAAAGTAGTTATTATCAAAGTCAACAATACCAATGTCACCCCAAAGATGACCGCACAGAGCTTTGACACGGATTTGTCAACAGCTGGATGTTGGAATTCTGAGAATTTCTCAATTATCAGATATTGTTTGACATCATTATCATTTGAATTTCACACAATTTCAACAATTGTAAGTTTGTCACTTTCTTGTGAAAAAAAAAAGATATGTTGTTCTGCTAAGATCTAAGGGTTAAGAGACAGACTATTTTTTTTTTTAAAATTAATTATTTTATAGGTTTATTATTTATTCTTTTTAAGTTTCCTGCTTGCATGTATTTATTTTTGTAACTGCTTGAATAATTGTGTATTTGTGGGTGAATTAATAAATTGGGCTGCTGTGGTTTAGCACAATGTCCACGTCCACATTTAAAATGTGATGCACTGCCATAACAATATCATAACTTTGTTGATATAAATGCAGGTACATTTCATAGAGTTTTGGCTTGAATTCATGTCACCTTTTTAAATACCCAACACTTTACCCCCCGCAGGAAAAATATGTACATTCCTGACCTCCGACCCTCACCAAATTAATCCATACACTCACATACATGAGAGGCATTGTTTAGTGTATATTTACTTCAAAACATAAACAATGGCTGCAAAAGGGATTAAGCAGGATTTGAATCCTTAAACCTCCTGTTTTATGAAATTTATCATTGGGGTATCATTAAGTTTTGGGGAAATTCTCGTAGTTTCATTCGATTGGGGATTTTTGGGTGGGCCTCACACGTTTTTGATATGTTAAGCAGTCATTGGTATTCACGAGTTTACTCTAAGGAAATATCACCTCATAGTTATAGTATAGTTTAAATAGTCTCAAAGCTGCCTTCAAAAATAATGTTTAGAAATGTACATCCAATCAAGTCTGAAATGCTTTCATTACTTTCAATGTCTAGACAACAGTCGAATGGGATTTCATTACTCTGTATTCAGCAGTCAGCAACCTACAGCGATGACTGGCAAGCCACCGCAGACATGGAGAGTGAATGTCATTTTTATGCTCCATTTCCATTTTCTATAATTTCCTCTCTAAGTATTGGGTAGGACAGTTTCTTCTGAAAACATGAATTATGCTTTCCAAGCCCGTTTACCGTTTTATCCTGATTTTCCCTCAGAAGATTCTGTAAATCTCATCTCCTTGCTGTGTGTGCTTTCACGCACACTTTTCTCTTACCACATTACACACGTGTTGATGTGGACTCAGCAGAAACCTGCTAAGAGAAACATTGCAGAGACCTGATGTCATGTTGAGTCGTGCTGCGTGCTCACTGTACGCAGCCCCTATGTTCCCATACTTTATTGATGGTCTCTTATGTAAAGGCAGCAAAAAGAGATTTTTTTTTTCTTCTGAAAACAATGATCCTGTGAAACTTACCTTGCATCTGAAGGGATAAGGCAAGCAAGTGCAAACGCTCGTACATAAAGTCTCTATTGGATACAAATAATGATACTGTGTACTGTTGCACTCAACTTTGGCGTTTGGTGCACTTGCAATTTTCAAGTCTGCACATGGCAGTCAGTTGATATGTGGTTGGCTTTTTGCAGGAACATGAAATACCGATGGAGCCACATTATAACAATCACATACTGTCCTCTGGAATGGGGGGATAACCTCTTTCTGCCAGGGTGCCACTGAAGGCTAGAGCCCTAATAGCGACCTGAAATAAACACCATATAGTGGGTGTGAGTCCGGGTATTTTAGGACATGACTGTAAAAGAGCTCTGTGAACCAACTATGAGGTGCAGCTGGATAGAATGGTGATGAAAAAAAAACCCTCTTGATTTAAGGCGCCTGTTGAACTTGGAGCGACTCTTTCGCTCAAAAATGTCACAGGAAGATCAACGGCAGCCATCTGAAAAGCCAAATGGTATTACTTGACTGGTTTTAGGATAGGTTTCCATACTTCAGAGCGCCAACATATGATCCACGGGACAACCATATATTTCCCTTACAGCCTCCATTTAAGAAAAAAACATTCCCATAAGCAATTCTCAGGCATTATATTTTGATTTCTAACAGAGGCAATCACAGTTGGCATTCTCTGAAATGAGCAGTTATGGACCAAATTGAGGTAATGTAGAGGTGCTCAGTGGTTTAGAAAAAAACACTGTTCTATGTTTCTTTCTGTTGTTGATACAAAGAAGCAAATTAGCAACGATGTTTGGACTGAACTGTATATATAGCTGGCAGCCGTGTCTTCACTTTGAAATGGAATTTGAAACCTATGTTGTACCAAGTTGCCTTCACTGGCCGAGTGTCCTTACAACTCACTGGCTTTTACCTCCCAATGATATGAGACCACAGATAATTCTCATTTCCATGTTTGAGCAGCTCGATGCAACATTGGTGCATTGCTCCCTTGACACCTTTTGTAGTAGCATTTCCTTAGGATTTAAGTGTTACCACTACATTTTCATATGTTAAACTGAACACTTAATTTTGATTATGTTTAATGGATTACCTTTATTTTAGTTTTCATCAATTCAATCAAATATTGACTGACTGCCAGCGATGCGGGCCAAGTTCTGACTGTCGTACAGGGAATGGACAGCCTCTATCAGAAGGTCCGATACTCCATACTCCCGGAGGACCCCCTACAAGGTTGAGTGCCTTCTGGTCCACAAAACACACGTGGACTGGTTGGGCAAACTCTCATGCACCCTCAGGACCCTGCGTGCTAGTCCAATTTTCCACCACCAGGACGAAAACCGCATTGCTCCTCCTGGATTCGAGGTTCAACTATCCGGCGGAACCTCCTCTTTAGTACCCCTGAGTAGACCTTACCAGGGAGGCTGAGGAGTGTGATCCCTCTATAGTTGGAATACACCCTCCGATCCCCCTTCTTAAAAAGGGGTACCACCACCCCAGTCTGCCAATCCAGGTCGATTAAAGGCTCAAACATACTCGGGCGGACCTGCGCACAACATACTCTGCACGGACTGTCCGCTCTCCTCAGAGCTTACATACCCGGGCGCACCGTCGCGTAGTAGTTTCCATTAAAATCCTACATGTCCCATGATTCTTAGTTGTTCTCTGTAGTCCTTGTTCTCCTGGGACATGTTTTAAAGGTGTTGGTATTTTCCGCATTGCAGGTGTCCACCCGCGTATGTCTGAGCCTTTACCAGTCGATCTACGTTCGTACCCTCACCTATGATCATTAGCTTTTGGTCATGGCCGAAAGAACAAGATCGCGGGTACAAATGGCTGAAATGAGTTTCCTCCATAGGGTGGCTCAGCTCTCCCTTAGAGACAGTGTGAGAAGTTCAGTCATCAGGGAGGGGCTCGGAGTAGACCTGCTGCTTGTCCACATTAAGAAGCGTCAGATGAGGTGGCTCGGGCACCTAATTAGGATGCCCCCTGCATGTCAGGACACTTTCCTACGGAAGGAGAACCTGAGGAAGACCCAGCACATGCTGCAGACTATGTCACTCAGTTGGCCTGGGAACACCTCGGGTTCTCCCCAAAAGAGCTGGAAGAAATGGTCGGGGAAAGGGAAGTCTGGGCCTAAAGCTACGGATGCTGCCCCTGTGACCCGGCAATGGATATGCGCAAGAAGATGGATGGATGGAAGGATTAAGCAAGTATTTAACATTAAACAACTCCTGTCTTCCTGTTTCAGTCCTGCTTTTAAAATGCTCTGTCATGTTCACATTAGTCAGAATCAGAATCAGAAGTACTTTATTTATCCCAGGGCAAAATTACTTGTGTTAAAGCTGCTCAAGAAATAAAATAAAAACAATAAATTCTAAACAAAGATTGAAAGAAAGAAAGAAAGAAAGAAAGAAAGAAAGAAAGAAAGAAAGAAAAGAAAAAACATACATAATTAAGTAAAAGGCTATTAATTAAATTAGGATTAAATACAAGTGCACACATTACAGTAGTAAAAAATAAAACAAGATGATAATAATAATAATACAAATATACAAATATAATACAGATATTTACAACAATCAAAGCTGACAGGTTACAGTGATGAACTGTAAAGTTTGATCACCACAGGCAGGAATGATGATCGAGAGCCCCTGGCACTTTAAAGTATAACTTCAACCAATGTTGTGTCAATTCCATACCATCATTTTCTTAATTTATTTTTTTGGCACTTAACATGGAAAGTAGTGAAGAAAAAAAACCCATTCTACTCTAAGGAGCATGAATGACACTAGAGTGGAAAAAAACAAGGGGACCATTGCAAAGCTAGACTCAGGGTTAGGAGGCCTTGACTTTATTGTGTTGGAATAGTTCCATCAGATTATTTTTTTTAAAACAACATATTGATTCATTCATCCTAGATATAATTAGATAATTTTGTAAAGGCTACATTGAAAGACTGTAATTTGAGCATAACCTAATGCAGAAGATCTGTTTGATCTCTGAGAGTGATTTGGCCAACAAGCAAAACCGTAGACGTTTTCTAAGTTGTATCAAAGAGTCACATCATATTCCTCAAAGGTTGTGGTTTATTCTGTCCTGCAGCATTGATGGCATCAGTCCAACCAGGCTATTGAGGTAGCCGCCACCTACAGCGAGATGGGAATGCACGCTGCACAAGTTAGGAATGAGTAATGTGTAAAGCAGAACTATTGTTCTTTTCCATTGTTTAGAGTTAGGCATATATTACCAAAGGCTTTAACGGTAAACACCATTACACAAACACCAACAGTTCAATTGTGCAGTTTACTATAAGCCAGAGATTACCAAAGCAAAAGGTGTTTACAGTTATTGTAGGGTGGAGAGATGCTTTAAGCCAAATCAGACTGGGACAGGATTTCCAGTTGAATACAAAGGAGTAGAGCTTTACCAGAATGCTGAACACAGAACATGCAAATGTAATGATGTAACAGTTTGGGATATTGCTTTGTGTTAACTATTGTGGTGCAAAAGTTCTGTTTCGTCTAATGCTTTTTCCTCATCTGTCCACCAGTACATCACCAGTGACTGTTGTTTAAACACTACCCAGAACCAGTCCTTTACAAAAAAACTGCAAACCTCACCACGATTCCTATACTTTTTCTTTAACACTTACTTACTGATAATAGTATTTCCAAAATATATATCCTACATTTGTTGAGAATCTTTTTGCTCATCAAGTTCTTGTTAAACCATCTGTCCACAGCACTCTCACTTAGACATATCCCAACTGTGTTCCCTTAAATGTATGTTCTGGATCTATCGTTTTTCCACCCTTCATCGACTTTAAAGCTGTAGAATATGTTGGGAGTTGAGTGGAACAAATGTCCATGGACACTGCTAATGCTATGCTCAGCTACCCTCACTTTCCTTCTTGGTAATTTCCTGAAATTTCTCCTTCAACAAATGTCCTCCCTCAACTTCCATCAACTTAAGACACCACTCTGTCAACTCACGTTAATCACCCTATCCTGATGCAAATCTTTTTTTTTAGCTCTATTTATGTCTGTCCAACTAACAACGACCAACAAAATACATCCTGCTAAAGTCCGACCAGTTGTATTGGACAAACTTCATTCACCCAACTGTACAAATGAAGAAAGTCAAATATTGATTTAAGGGGGGTAAAACTCTAGGCGACAAGGAAAATTACCCCCTTCGTGACCCACTGACCTATTCTCTCATTATAATCATTTTTCCATAATCCTAATTCAATGTTTAGTCAAGAATATTAAGCAGGGTAACGTGGGGTGACAGTCACCCAGTGGTATCTGTCATTGTGCCCTTGGGCAAGGCACTTCACCTACATTGCCTAGTATGAATGTAGTGTGTGAGTGAGTGTTGGTGGTGGTCGGAGGGGCCGATGGCGCACTATGGCAGCCTCGCTTCCGTCAGTCTTCCCCAGGGCAACTGTGGCTACAACAGTAGTTTACCACCACTAAGTGTGGAGTGAAAGAATAATGCCTTAATTCTGTAAAGCAACTTTGAGTGTCTATGATAAAGCGCTATATAAAACTGATGCATTATTATTATTATTAAAGTAAAGTAATTTGAAGTTCAATATGAATGTTATAATTGTTACAGCAGTTTGGTTGAATGAGACAGAGTCAAGCTTTAGGATTGCTGGTCAGATGAGAACACACCTTGGGCTTGTACAAAAAAGCTGGATAAATATATTTGGGATATTTCTCATTTAGCGGGCTTCAATTCAATTCTCAATTCAATTCATTCATCCGTCCATTTTCAGACCCACTTATTCCTGTTTGAATTTAAAGGAAGCCAATGAAGGGAGGCCAACACTGGAGAAATACGCCTGTTATTAATCTGGCTGCAGCATTCTGAATTAACTGGAGACGTTTTAGTGACTTACTGGGGCATCCTGACAGTAAAGAGTTACAATAATGTAGTCTAGATGCAACAAATGCATTCGTTTTTCAGCAACCTTTACTCTACAGGGGAGCCATTTTGTCTTCACCTGAATTGAAGTCCTCCTGAAGCCGACAAAATACCTTCTCAGTGAAGACAATACAGTGTATTAAATTCTATACAGTTAAAATTATATAGAATAATTTTTGATTTAATTTAGTTTGATTTATATTGATCATGCAAATGGCAACTTAAAAACTGATGATCAACACATACTAGTTGCTCATATCTTGCCACACATAAAGCATCAATATTTAACCGGCACTTTGGTGGTTAAATGAATCTGTCCCCACACAATTAAAATCTCTATTTTCTTCCAGAATAGTGTTTTTGTTGGTTTAGTTATCTTACCAGGGATATGAAAGTTGATGGTCTGTATATGTTGCAGGAGGTGAAGTAGGAAGGTGCTGATTCATTGCTCAACGTGATTTATTTTTAGGTTAACAAATTGTTATGTTTTGATTTTATTTGTCATTAATCATTAATAACCTCTGTGAAATAAATAAACATTTATTTCAATAGTTTTTTTTCAAGCTATAGGGAGCCATTGCAAAAGAGTCATAGAGCCACATGAGGGTCCAGAGCCGCAGGTTGCAGACCCCTGTTTTAGAGATATTATGGAGGCGGAAGAAGGCTGTTCTTGAGATTTGCTTAATATAAGAGTTAAAAGATAAGTCAGTATCAAAGATAATGACTAAGTTTTTTATCCAGAGATACTATTTGCTCTGATAATTCCTGCTTTACACTCAATTTTCAGTTCCGAAACACAATTCTTTCAAAACACTACACACAATTCTCTGCATCTGACAAAATTTGCATGAAGAAAATATCTTGTTTTCACAAGGAACACACTGTCATTCAAAATTCTAAAGGTAATTGCCCTACTATGCACACTGACTTATGACATGGGCAAACACCTGCCACACACAGCAGGTGAGCTCTTCTGTTTTGGAGCAATGGGTGCCAACATTGGAAACAGAGGCAGAGCCAACATTGCTTGCGATGTAGATGAGGTGCTGTGGCCAGACCAAAATAGAAAAGAGGAGGCAGCATAGTTTTTTTTTTGTTTTTTTTTTTTTTTAATGTAACTGTATCCAGTAAATGATTTGGTTTTGTATGTGCAAGTTTGTGTTGGTTGGGATGTACAGTGTAAATTGTTTTTGTGGGAAAAATAAAATATATTTGATCGTGTCGTTGTGTGTTAGTATAAAAACAATATTTCCAGGAAAACACCATATTCATCATAGTATTTTACATTGAGCACGAGTGTTCAACTGGTTCTTATAAATGTCTATTCATATGAAGGTTTGTGTGTGTCATTTGAAAACAAAAATACCATTTTGAGAAGAAATTACATTGTTTTAAATGTAAAGTTTAATTTTGCAGGAGAATTGAGGGGTTTTTGCCCATTACGTGTGTTATTTCGGATTTGTGTGTAGAGTTCTGAGAGTATGAGGCATGCTTTCAGAAAATGTGTGGAAACAATCAGAGAAAAACTGTAATTCAGACCAAAAACAAAACTGTTGCTGCAGAAAAAGGAGGAAGAAAATCTGTGATGTCATCCGTAGGGTTAAGGAAAGGTGGATAGGAATGGAGTGTGTGTGTGTGTGTGTGTGTGTGTGTGTGTGTGTGTGTGTGTGTGTGTGTGTGTGTGTGTGTGTGTGTGTGTGTGTGTGTGTGTGTGTGTGTGTGTGTGTGTGTGTGTGTGTGTTTCATATTGACTGCTAGTGTCTGGGTGTGATTGACACATCGACACCTTTCTGAGACAGCTGCTGCCATGAAAGATGATGCCATGATGCACAGCAAAGTCATTCAGACCCTTTGGGGAAAGTTAAATGATTTTAAAAGGCCTAGTTGTTTTGGTTGCACATTTTGCAGCTTGGTGAAAGTGTCCATTATGACTATATTTGCCCTTAAAAGTTTTTTGGTCTCATAAAGAAGTCACGCACAAGCTTTCAGGAAGAATACCAGGGGTGTCATAAGGAAAGGCAATGTTTTTATATTCAATAAATTGTTCACTTAAATCCCTCTTTATGAATTGAATGTGTCACTGTATCAACAGTAAAAGGAAATTATGGAAATTCTGAGGGGTTTACAAGTCAAGGTTGTGTAATCTCCTAAGAAGGCAGAACAGAGGATACTTTATTACTTCAATAATAGGTGTTAAAGTGAATTGGTGAAAAAAAAAAGAAAAAAAAAATCAGCAGCAGTTCCAATTGTACATCATTCAATGTATTCATACAAAGTGTGAACCAAGTGGTGTTTGATGGACAATATGTATTAATATTGTGGCAGCATATTTCCAATAGATGCATGCATATCAGTGAGGAACTTACCCAAGGTGGTGAATGTAGTTAAAAATGTACAATAAAAGGCTTGTTTTTAAATTTACGGTTATGAGCAGTCTACAGTTTTTGTTTCTCGTCTTTGTTTAGTTATTTCTTTAAACTAAATTCTTCTAAGTTTAGGTTTTTTGACAGAAATACATCAGAATTGAATATATTACGTAGTTTCAGAAGGGGATGCTATGTTACAGATTTAGCTGCACATTTTTTAAGTCCCTAAAAAGTAATGAAGTACAAAAACAGGCTGACAAGCTGGCAAACTCAGAAATACTGCTGACCGCTCTCTCTGCTTATGCCTCTCCTTGTAGCTCATGGAAGAGCGAGGGGGAGCTCCCTTCTCTTTGGGCCTTCCACACAGCTGCTGAAAGGGTGGAGAGGTCCCAGGACAGAGCCTTACCACCAAATCTAAACTGCATGTTAAATAAAGTAATTTGACTAAAGTAATCCTGACTGAAATACAAATTAATTGCCATGAAATAAGTAAAACATCTGGTCAGGAGAACCTGGGAACTGATGAGGTCCAGTAAAGAGAGGATGATTCTGACATCTTCTTTTCAAATAGGAATAATGTGGTGTTTACTTTATACTTTGTATAAGTTTGTGATCCTTTCCAGGGCTCTGCATTGGTCACAATGAACTCTATAGCCCAGCATCAAAGTCGTACCGCTGCCGGTAAAGCAACCTGGTTCTCAATATTCTGTTTACAGGCCTCTCGGGAATAATAATGCCAGACTTTTCAGAAAGTATCTTTACCTCATTCCCAGCCTAAAATATAATTCAATCATTCTATCCCTGTTCATTGTGTATCTTTAGTCCCTCTGCTGCGCCTTAGACCAGTGGTTGTTAAACTTTTGCGGCTGAAGTTCCCCCTTTCTCTTATTTCTGAATCCAAATACCTCCTTTGTCCAAATACAACATTTTGCTCAGAATTATATGAAGAAAAAAAAACAATTATAAGGCATAATGATGAAATGAATGAGTGAACACACATTTTAAAGAATCTCATTTTGTAAATAAGTGGAATTAAACAGTATTTAGTGCCTCCTGAATAGAATTATTTCAATAGCTTTTATCATTTACGGTAATTTCCCGCCTGGTGTGGGACCAAGACTGACTCTTATATTTTCAGTTCATGTTCTAATCAACATAATTTGTTATCATAATTTTCCCCACTTAAAATAAAACATTATAATACCCAAGTACCTCCCTGTAGTGCCAAAAGCTGCCTTAGATTTTAGAAAAGCTGTCCTGGATTCTCCTGCCCAGCTGTGAAGGAATGATATTACTATCAATTAGTATTTGATAGTAAATAAATAAAAATAAAAATACAAAGAGAAAAAGGACAGTGAAGAGGAGTAACAACAGGAACAATGACTGCAGACGAGAATACATCACATAAAAAAGGACAAAAAAAAAAAAAAAAAAGGAAGAAACGAGGTTGGATGTAAAATTATCTGTGTTCAAATTAGGGGACGGATCTGGATAAGCATAATGCTTTTTTCCGTCGCCCTTTCCGGCATACAAAAGGACAAAAAAAAAAAACAATGATGTGATTTTGCTCTGAATGTCAAATGAATTTCTGTGAATGCAACCATGTCGGAAATGAACTGAATAAATAAATAAATAAAAATAAAAAATATAATGCACGTGCTATGTTTATTTTGTGGCCACAATTGTTTTCCAACTTTATTTTTTACCATGTCACGTCTGGGGCTCGTAGCAAACAAATCAAGAGATGTGAATAAATGTGAACGCGTTCAGATGCAACTTAGTAAATGTACAGCTCAAGAAAAACAATTATTACATCACAAACAGTGTATATTCATTTACAAATTTAACGTAGCAATGTCCCACACCACAGTCAGTGTTGACAAAGTACCCAAAGTTGGTTTCAAAGTAAAAGCCATTGTAGTTTGTTGTGTTTTAAATCTCGTTGGGAAGCTTGTTACACACTTAGATGGTTTCAATGGAGAATCCAGTGCGAGCAAAAGTATACTGTACTTTCTTTATGGCAGTGGTTCCCAAACAGGGGTATGTGTATCCCTAGGGGTACATGAGCAAATTGCAGGGGGTACTCGGAAAGGTTTAACAATGAATTTTTAGGCTTTTTCTTGGACAAAATCACCTCAAACTAATATGCATTGCTCAAATAAAGTGCTATATTTTCTTGTAATGTATTGCAAAAGGATTATTACATGCTTTAATTTTTATGCCATTTTATCACATTTCTGACAATACGAGACAATAATTAGCCACATTTTACAAAGGACGCCTTATCAACTTACTGTTGAAATAATCACATAACTGTTGCATGGTTTTTAAGAAAATTAAATAAATTCCACTCATTGTTTTGAATTTGTAGATGAAGCCTTCGGAAATCCAATGTTGGAGACACAGTTCGGGATTTGGGAGAGCCCGCTGTTCCACAAATAAAAAAGCATATGACATTATGGAAAGTATACTAATGATATGAAGAAGGGGTACACATGATTTGCCAAAAATGCGAAGGGGGGACACGGGACAAAGGAAATTGGGAACCACTCAGGACCGGCCCGTGGCTTAGGCAGTATAGGCAAATGCTAGGGGCGCCGACCATCATAGGGGGCGCCAAAAATTTTTTTATATATTATTATTAATTAAAGAATCAAAGTACTGATATTAATACTCAACTTGATGGTATTATTAATAATTAGTTAGTCTAGTTTTAAATTAAAATAAAAAAACAGTTTTACTCCTGTGACCCCAAATCAATTGACAGTGTTAGAAATGATTCTGATAATAATAATATAACAATAATGTAAATATCAATGACCTGGTATAAAAAATGCCATATAAGGGGGCTTCAAAAGAAAATCTGGCCTAGGGCGCCAGAGAGAATAGGGCTGGCACTGCAACCCCTGCTCTCTATGGGACGATGCAGATATATTGTCCCACCTTCATAATTAAGTATTGTATGTTTTAAACAATGATCTGAATCTATGATTAAACTGATTTAAAGTTTATAAACTGTATTTGTGGATGATATTACAGCAATGATACTGCCTTGGTCTACGGTATGGGACATTAATAACTCATCCATACAATGATTTTAAAGGGTTTAAAGCAGTTTTTTGTTGTTGTTTTTCTTTTCTTTTTTGCCTGAGTCCAGCAGGGCATGAAATAATGAATGTAAGATCAAATCAAAACATTTTGCAGCTTCAGTTGTAAGTGATTTACTGATGTGATGGAAATTTTGTTGTTATATTTCAAAATGTGGACCATCTTTTTAAAAATCTAAATAATATAGATTATAAGGTGATCCTTAGATGTCTAAAGTCGTTGACAAGTTGCAAGGTTTGTCTGTTCACATGGACGTCGGGGGATGTTCATTGATTAATGTTGTAGTAACATATTTGGCATTCCATCTTGTTGGGTTTTTTTCTTTGTTATTATGACTTTTATAATTTGATAAGCGCATTGAGGTGACTTTGTTGTAATTTGCGCCATACAAATAATGTTGAATTGAATTGAATTGAATCCATCCATCCATTTTCAGACCCTTGTTCCTGTTTTTCAGGGTTGCGGGGGTCTGCCGGTGCCTATCTTTGACTCACACTGGGCTCAAGGCGGAGGTGCACCCTGGACAGGGTGCCAGTCCATCACAGGACACATTTTTGATATTGGATTGTATTTCTCTTGACTAACTGATGAAATAATAAAGTAGAAGTTAAGCCTCATGAACGTCATCAATCTCAGCCACTTTTTACTTGATTATCATTAAAACATTAATTATCTGTGGCAATCCTAAAATGAATGAATTCAGTCAACTAATCTACCTTCTTTCAGCTACAGAACAAAAGTTCAAAACATAAATTGGGACATGACACATTTAGGATGTGAACACTAACCTGATTCTCCATTCATTCCCAAATGACACATAATTCTCCAGATTCTTTATACTTCTGCATATTTTCTAATACAATAATGATCCAGTAAACTGTAGAGTTTTAATCTTCAGTTAGTTTAGTTCTGTTTTTTTATTTATAATATTGTGAACTCGAATATATACTTTATCATGTAAATCACTGAAGATTGTTAATACTTTATCTGATATTTTTTTTAGAACAAAATATCAATCTAGCTAGTACCCCAGAACAGAAGTATTCAATCTGAATACACAAAGATAGATTTTATAATTAATAACACTCATAATCTTCATCTTTAAAACTAATAACTAATAACTAACTAACTAATAATAGATGAAGAAGAAGAAGAAGAAGAAGAAGAAGAAGAAGAAGAAGAAGAAGAAGAAGAAGAAGAAGAAGAAGAAGAAGAAGAAGAAGAAGAAGAAGAAGAAAGCAATCCACACAGCCTTAAATGAACATATTGCCATTTGTGAATGTTATATCTTGAAATGATAATAATGTAATTAACAAAAAATGGTGTCATTATATTTTCCTTTTTTAACCTATAATACATTTTAAGGTCAAAAGTATTATATTTCATATTTGTGTTAGTCAGAAGGATGTGCTTTTATATCAGTTGTTACTGAAACAGTTTTCTGTTTTAGTATACAATCTAATAAATGTATTACATTTTTTTTTCTTGCTCCTTTTTTGATATATGAATCTTATTAGAAGTTGAGTTACGATTTATTATTATTATTATTATTATTATTATTATTATTATTATTATTATTATTATTATTATTATTATTATTATGTTACGTTTGTCCGGTTTCGAAGGGGTTAATAAGGACGTCGCTGATTGGTCAGTCATTCGAAGCCATCTGACGAAAGCACACGGTCGTTTCCTCTTCCTTCAAAGCAAACATGGCGGAGTACGACCTCACCACCAAAATTGCCCACTTTTTAGACCGTCATCTCGTTTTTCCACTGCTTGAGTTCCTCACTGTAAAAGAGGTATGTAACAGGTTTACGTACAGAATCTGAAGAATATTTTTTTGATGAATTTGGCCAAGAGTTAGGGTGTTTATGTGGTTTTCTTCGTCTCGCACGTTGAGGAGTCGGCCACATTTTTTTTTAGCCGGGCTGTAAAGCGTGGTGAAAATGCTGACAAACACCGGAACACGTTCTCAATCCTGTTAAAATAAATTCGTGGATAACCCGTATTCAGTTTGATGAATATTTTTTAAACAAATAAGATGGTTTGCCAGATTTTGACGATTTCTGGTTCTGTGTGTTTAAGTTGAGTCATTTTGTATATTTGTCTTTGGTCTGATGTGTCTGTCATCTTTAGGTCTATTTTTCAGTAATTTTTGTATATTTTCTGTACTCGTTTCATGTATATTTTCAGTGATTTTGTCTCTTATCTAAAGTCATTACTTACACAAAGGAGGTAGTAACTTCTGAAAGTGCTTGTTTTGTTTGGCTTCATTGAGTTTGTCACCATTTTAACTCGGGATGTCCTGATACAACTTTTTAATTTCCGGTATGAAACCGATTTTGCAGCCTTATATATCGGCCGATACCGATATTAATCCGATATCAGCATGAATCCATACATACTTTTTTTCTTTAACAAAAAAAATTATATATATATATATAATCGCAGTATCGTCATATCGTGAGATAATCGTTATCGTGAGCTTTGTATTGCATATCTAAAGTATTTTACAATAAAATAAAATAATTAAAAAATGAATTTGGGGAGAAAAAAATAATAATAGTATTGGAGAATCCGGAAATTTTAATCTGATATTCGTTTTCAGGCTAATATCGGACCGATATCCAATAATGACATCGGATTGGGGCACCCCTAATATTAACCAAGAATAGACCTTATCCCATGGAAGATTTCATTATGTTTTGGAGGAGGACTGGATTAATATAAAGTATTAATGATTGTGGTACCTAGACCAAGAGATCACTGATCCAGATAACTTTGAACATCTGGCAAAGAGGATATTGGGCTTTTGGATTTTTGTGCTCTCCCAGTGTTTCCTGCTATTTTTGTTGTTTTGTGTATTTTTTTTATCTTTCTGTGTATTTTTTTCTTCTCATTTTGTGTAATTTTCTATGTTGTTAATTCATTTTTGTGTGTTTCAGGTAGGGCTGGGCAATTTTGCCTAAAAAAAACTCAATTTTTAAAGAAAAATTCGAGATTCGATTATCAATTTTTTTTTTTTCATTGCACTTAAAAATGACCGCGGACATCAGATATATTGTTAAAAGTGCCACTTTATTGCGGTGATTGTCCGCAAGAGTTAAAATGCATAGGAGAATTCCAAAATAAAGTAAATGGGGCTCTGTCATTCAACAATTTAAAGCTTTAACCCAGGTTTAAGCAAAAGTAACATTTTCTGATTAAGAAATCAGATAACTACATATTTTATAACATAACATTGCAATAAAAAAAACAATAAATTCTTCCCTTAGCATCTCAGCATATTGCAAATAACAAATTAAACATGCCTGTGGCACACATATAGCCTACTCAAAGGTTAAACACATGTAAACAAAGAGGGGGCTGGCTCACATCACGCTACGGTAACCCACAAGGACGGAACGCATAAATGTCTGAAAAAACTGAGGTGAAAAAAAAATGACTAACTCAAATTTGCAAAATAAAAATTGTTTTATATACAAATTCAATAAATCGATTAAATCAATATTTTTGCCCAGCCCTAAAAAAAAAAAAAACATAACACAGACTCCTTACAGTGCAGTCAGACAAGCAAATAGGCAACACAGATTGTCTTTCCATATTTTGGCAGAAAATCATCTCTCCACAACGCCCTACCAGTGCCAGCACACCTTAGTGTAGCTGGGTTGAATTTTTTACCCCGTCTGACGCTTATAATTGGCAATAATCAATACTCTCTCACAGTGGAACTTGATTAACCACCATGACTACTATCATTGATTCATGATGCCATGTTGCATGGATTCCCTCCATTTCAACATAAAATAAGTAATGAAATGAGTCCAAGGACACAACAGTTTATTGAAATATGTACTTATTAACTTTTTGCCAAATAATGGAAAAAATTAAAAAAATATTTTTTATTTTGAAAACCGGCTAAAGATAAAAGCAACCAAAATTTTTGCAACTAATACATTTGTCTTCAGCCCAACACATTTAAAAGAAGCCCAATTAGGCAGAAACCCTCCCAACCTGGCAACACTGACCAGAGCAGACATTTTATTACAGGCATAGATGTCCTCAAGAGAAGGAGGCGGCCAGAATCGCCTACTCCTCTCTTTCTGGTCGCCTTCTACTCTTTAACATGTTCATAAATGGGGGAATAAAACGCATCCGCTGGTGCTACATTTTTCATAAATTAGCACTTTTTTTGCACAGCGCTTGTGTGTTTCGCCTCCAGCGGGTGCAGTTCTGACTCTACACATATACGGACTCAGGCAGAACAGACCTTTCCACTGACACCTCAAACTCATAACACAACTTTAGTTCTGCTTTACACGGACTTTAAACATCCCTAATCAACTTTTGTGCTTCATTAAAATATACTTGTGTATATATATAAAAGAATATTAATGTGCTTATATTAGATATACTATGAATATTAATATTCATTGATACAACTAAATATATTACCAAAGCCTACAAAACTACAAACAAACCACACCACAAAAAAGTGTGAGAACAACTAACCTGTGTCATGTTCATTCTGTCATTACCCATTGACTTGTTACACATTATGCACTTTATTATTCTTGTAGAATATTTTACTTTTAGGAGCTTCTATTTTGTAAACTGTTTCAGATTATTTTTAGATTGATATTTTTACACTTAAATATCCACAAAGCTGCTGCTTTTATTTTTGCACTACAAGGAAACCTAAAACTCAGGACACTTTATTGGTGCTTTAATATGATTTTTTTAGTTTGTCCTGTAGATTATTATTTTATCATCTACGCCAAACCCTGTGATTTGTAAAACCAAAATACTGCTGTGCACTTAATTTTTGGCAAAGAGCTGAAAACAGGTCTGCAGTGTAACCTGTAAAATGAAAGACTAAAAAAAGTGACAATTTAGTATTTTGGGCAGCAATGTTCTAAACTTTTAATTTATATTAGAGTTTATGTGCAGTTAAAACAACACGTTTGTATTGTTTCGTGGATATTGTTCATTGTTTTTACAGTAGAATAAGATTTGAATATTCAAGGTGTATGCTCTTTTAAAAAAAGAAAATAAATCGGGATCAACAGGTCAGGCTTTTAAGAAACTGGTGATCGGCCAGAAAATTACAATCGGTGCACCTCTGGTTGGGTTATCTATCAACTGGTTTCTAAAAGTAAAAACAGAATTTGTGTTTTTTGACAGAATTATGTTTTACTGTTATGACCAAACAAGCAAGTTTAATGTAAATATTATGAGCGACAGCATTGTAAGCATTGCCTCCTTCGCTTTTTTGACTACTGCATTATTACTGCATACTCCGTCAGTTTTTTTAAAAAAAAAGGGATGAGGAATAAGAATTATCACACCAAAATATTGAGCTGAATGACTTGCCCAGTAAATCCTATTGCATTTGAAATGGAATATGTCTGTCGTAAATAGTGTCCTTATTCACTGTGTTTTACTTTCTTACTGTGTGTCTCTAGATCTACAATGAGCAGGAGCTGCTTCATGGAAAACTGGATCTCCTCTATGACACCAACATGGTGGACTTTGTCATGGATACGTACAAAAGTCTGTTTAATGACGACGAGGTTCCCAATTGTAAGTGATGATACAGATCTCCAGACCCAACACAAATGTACTGCACATAGGGGTGTAACGATACACAAAAATGACGGTTCGATACGTACCTCAGTTTTGAGGTCACGGTTCAGTTCATTTTCGGTACAGTATGAAACAAAATGCTAACCATACATTTGGTTGTTGTTTATTTGAAACTTTAGTAAGCCAACAATGTATTTAACAATATACAGAATATGAAAATAAAGTTAAAAAAAATACAATACTTGTAAAGTGCTGCCTGGTAATAACATTCTCAAACAAAAAATACATTAAATATTATAGAGATAAGCTCACAGCTTGTTCATAGCTTTTAACAAACAAAAAGTACAACACAGTTCCAGCATGTAGCCCTTGGTTTAGACCTTCATATACTTGGCCAGAAAAATCTACTTATCCACATTGTCTGCAGTAAGTGCAGATCTGCTGGCAGTTACAAATACAAAACATAAATTTGCTTGTTCATTCAAAAACTTTAATAAACCAACAATGTATTTAACATTATACAGAATATGAAAATAAAGTTGAAAAAAAATGCTTTACCGTTGTAAAGTGCTCCCTGGTAATAATAATATTCTCAAACAAAAAAATACATAAAATATAATTAAAAAAAAAATATACTCCTCACAGCTTGTTAATAGCTTTTATCCGCTGCCATAAAGATTCCGATGGCAGTTGTTATAGCTTTTGCTGATATTCGCTCTCGGGTGGTGCCGTTTCAAGTGAGTTAACATGTTTGTTGTGTTCCCGGAAACATACCCGATCTCAACTGAACAATGTTGGCACACTGCCCTCGTTTTCTCCACTGGTCTTTCTCCGTTGCAGTATTTCACCCAGAAGCTGAAGTGTTCCCAAGCAGGAGACTTTAGCGACAGGGGAGGGTCCTCCAGCTCTTGTTTCTCGCTAGCGTTAGCCATGACGTGCACGGGCTGCACATGGAGCTGCAGGCAGAAGTAAACACACGCAACTTCCGTTCCGTTCCGGAAACTCACCCGTGCACAACCCTGTACCCGAACCGAACGTCCTGTACCGAAACGGTTCAACACAAATACATGTATTGTTACACCCTTAACTGCACAGCATATTTTTCATTTTTTTGTTTTTGTATTATCACTGAATTTATTCCAAATTTGAAAAAATTGTCACAATCCTGTTCGTTATATCAAGGCAGGAGATTTCAGTTTTATTAAGAATCAAATATATACAGAAAGTGCTTCATTTATCATTTTTAAACAGCGCTGGCTTCTCACAAATGCCTTTCATATTTGTCTTATATCACTCAGGTGAGATGTGTTCCATACCAAAATGTACATATATCCAGTGTTTTTTTTGGTTTTGTTTTGTTTTTTGTAATGCAAAGGCTTTTATTTTGAAACCCTGAGTGTTGTAAACAGCCTTTCTAACACAATTACACAGGTTTGAAACTGGTCTAAGTCCTAAACTGGTTGTGGAACGCGTTTCCAGTGTTTTCTAATGACATATACCTATAACAGACTTTGAACAGACACACTGGATCAATAGTAGATGCACGAGCCTGCAGCATGAAGATGCTGGCAGTGAATAAGACGATCACTAACAATGACTAGAAATACTTTCGGCTCAAAAAAAGAAATAGTTTTATGCAAACTGCATAAGATAAAACTGCCACAGAAGAATTAAATGGTGTCAAAGTGGAACTTGATTGAACACACACACCAGAGGGGTATTTCATCAAACCCAGCTCAGGATTAAGTCCAGGTTTAACCTGAGAAAAAGGACTCAATTTTTTTTTTAAATACCCCTGTAATACGGCACTTTAAAAGGAAATTGAACAGAATATCATGGTAAATGTTTAAATATGATTTCGAATCGAAATTACAATAGAATAATTGTTACGTGTTTAATGTGTACCATATTTTTAATTAGTTGATCACAGTCTCCATGTGTTTAAACCACCAGTAATATGTCTATATAAAGATACGTGCGTATCCATAGCCTCCGTTTACTGCACGGTACAAATATCCTCAGAGATATAATGATAAAGCTTTGAATACAGAGAGGGAGGGGCTTCATGGACAGTCACAACGCAGCGTGAAGGCTCCCCAATGACTAAAATACACTATCGCTCACCTGCACCTGAAGCGTCTGCAGTGTTGGATGTGACATCCAGTAGCGCACAGCACCACTGAGCTGCTCCCTTTGTTTATTTGAATTTAATGTTTAGTGCCGAGTTCAACAAACTGATCATCAAACACCCAAGTCTCATAAAATACATATTCTTTATTTGTGAGTTACAGCATCTCTTTTATTAAATGCTGACAGGTGTTAAAAACTTATCAAACTCACATGATCAGTGTGCTTCAGTTGTTTTCTGTGATACATAGACTGAAGAACACCATGTTTAACGCTTTACTACTTTTAAAATGTTCAAACCACAGTAACTTCTTTAACGTGTCCGTCCTGTATTCTCACTGCTCAGTAACAGATGTCACGTCCTTTTGGCCTCAGCATTGGTTTCTATAGATAGGTTTCCCATGACATCACGAATTTCCCACAATTCCGTAGTCCGCCATCTTGTCAGGCAGCTTTCGTTGTTTACATCCTGACACGATACATTTTTGTGCCCCGAAGCTTTCAAAATGATGACAAAACCAGATCAAAATAGCCAAAATGAACAAACAATCTACAGATAGTTTGAATGCAACTTGCAAAGCGAGGAATTTACAGAAGTTGAGTGAAATCGGCAACAAAGATCCGTACAAGATCGGGAAAGGAGAATGGGTAACTCCGACGTAGATATGTTCCTGGCCGTTTTGTATCCAGACATTGTAAACTATCTGGTGAACAGTGTAAGTGCCTACACATTGGATGAAATAGCGACAGGTGTGTGTGGACCATGACAAGTTAACAGGATCGTTTTTGCTGGAATATTGTCCACACTCTAATCATTAAATCTGTGATCGATCTTGTGGATCCATGAAGACATGCCCTTAAGCTAAACAATGTCAGCTGGCTTGGCTCAGTTGGGGAGCGCCAAGCTGAGAAGAGTTTGATGGTATGGTAAAAGTCAGCATGGTCACGGACGGCTTGGCTAAACCAGGTTTAAACGGTAGGCCTGGCTCTACTAGGAACACTTTGCTTAAATACCCCCAAAGCCTTCAGCCTGTGTGTTTAAGAACCATGTAATGATCTCATGGCAGAGAAGATTTATATATGGAGAAAATAACTGTGCTAATTGTGAAGATGGTGGCGCAAGAAGTGTGCGTGCGTGTGTGTGTGAAAAGTCGTGAGGGAGACGCATTAATAAAGTAAGTGAGTGTATTGGATGTGTTTTTAAATCTACTGTGATTGTATCTGTTAATGATTACATGGCTGCTCCATTTGGATAATTAAGTTTTTAAAGCTTCACTATACTTTGTATTTGGTAATAGAGGGATGTCCTCTAATTCGTCTTTTTTTTCCCTCTGCCCGTTTACTCACCCGATTGATGCTAAGTTTGAGGGTAAAAATGTTGTTATAGGGAACTTATCAGTAATTCTGATAACTCCTTTTAATTTTAAGTGTATTTGGTTGCCTTTCGTATTATGAGCTGTCATTGTTTGTGATTGTTGATCACATTGATCGTAATGTTGCTCCTGTCTGTTGGCATGTAGGAATGTTTAGTGTCCAACGGTTTGTTGGTCAGTACTTTAAACTAAATTATAGCTGATGCGCAGCAATGGTCTGGGCCAGGCAGTTTTAGAGCTTTCTGTAAAATTTGGTGATTGTTGGTGCATAGGATGTATAATTTCACAAGAAGAGCTGGATTTATATAGCGCTTTTTTTGACGAGACTCAAAGCGCGTTACATAAACCATTCATTCACATCAGTCATACTGTTGGTGGTAAGTTAGCATTTGTCTTAGAGGTGGCAAAAGTACTAGTCTTCAGTAAAAGTATTGATACTTGAATAAAAAATTACGATGGTTAAAGTAAAAGATTTGAAGTTGCTTCCTGACTTAAGTAAAAGTAAAAAAAATACATGCTACTAAATGTACTTAAGTAAAAAAGTACTGGTAAAACAAATGTCCCTTCATGCACAATGCAAACCCATTCATACAAGACAATGGGGGTACAATGCCTTTCCTAAGGACACAATGACTAGGATTGAGCAGGATTTGAACTGCCAACCCTTTGGTTATTGGAATGACCCACACTAACACTGAGTCATGGTTACGTACATTTTTTTTAGATGGTTATTCAATGCACACGATATCTTAAAAAATAAAATAAATATGTTTAAACACAATGCTTTGATCATCAACTATTTGATGAGAAAATATCAGTATAGACAATAAATTACTCGGTTAGCAATATCCCCAATACTTATGAAAGAGCCTAGAGCTACATACAATGTTTTCTAGCAGTTTCCTTTTTTGCCCCTATTTAAAAATGTGGTTTTGCCTAAAGGTTTGGAAATAAAGTATGAATGTGAAATAATAATGATTAAAAAACAAAAAAGCTTTAACAGTACTGTTTTATGGCATCTCACTTTTTTCTCCAGATTAGACTAATAGTTTATTTCCTTTGTGTTGTGCTTGACTTCCCAGTGACTTAACTCTGTGTTTGTATCGTTTTATTTTTTAACTGTTTTTGTTTTTTTTCTTATAGAACAGTCTACATAGAACAGTCCCTCGTTACCACAGTTATATCTATCTGCAGAGTGAATTGTTTTGAACACAACACAAAAACAATGAAATAGAGATCTGCTGTATTCTTTTGTCGCACAGTAATAAGAGAATACATTTTCCAAAGGAAGGTTTAAGACAGTCACTAAACACTTCCAAAAAAAGACTGCAAAGTCCTTGAAATCTAATTGATCTCACTGAATCTGATTCCAAATGGCCTCTCATGTCACATTTCAGCTTCTCCGTAACCTTATTTGATACAGCAGATGACCAGGTTCATGTGGATCCCTAAAAAGCCTTAAAGGGGACATGTCATGCTAAATCCACTTTTTTAGCCCTTAAATGCATTTTGTTGTATATTTAGAGTGCTTAGAAGTACAAAAAAAAATCAAATTAGTCTCTTCAGGTGCTCCGTAGATATCTTTATATTCTGTTTTTCTCATATTTTTCAATCTGTTTCGATTTCTCTATTCTCTATTACGTTTTTTGAACTATTACATCACAGTATTTGCAGCGGAACTGCCAAATTAGTACATCAACTCCAGGTCCAACACTTCGAGCAATCCGCCATTTTTATTTCTCGCTTTTATTTTGTAGTCCAAGCTCAAGGATGCCGAAGTTACGAGAGGATAAGTCAAAATGTTCGGTTGTTGGATGTAGTAACCCACACGCTTCATTACAACGTCTCCCAGCATCAGAACCTTTTCGAAGTGCCTGGTTGAGTTTTATTTTTCACAGAAATGTACCCACATCTGTGGGTAAGGTCATTTTTGTGTGCGCGAAGCACTTCAAGGATGACTGCTTCGCCAGTATAGTTTTAAATTTTATTTCATGGTGATAAAAAGTCTTCAAGTCTTGATTTTAATTTGACTAACGCTGTAGGAATATCTCGTACCAGATGCTAACAGTAAAGGTATAGAACACATATGCTACACCTTGTTGTTGAAATGCACCATAATTTGATCACAGGCTCTAGGATGTTAAGTCCAAAACCGTGCGCACGCCCCACACTCTGACACTGTATTGTTCATGTATAGATAATGTTGTTGTACTCTTGTTTTTTCTGTTAGCTCTAACAGAGAAGAGGACTGCTGTTGTGGCCCAGTTGAAACAGCTGCAGTCAGAGACAGAGCCCATCGTCAAAATGTTTGAGGACCCAGAGACGACAAAGCAGATGCAGTCCACCAGGTAAAATCTGATTTTTATTTCTAATTTTAAATTTAGGATTATATATATAGAATATTTTTGAACAGTGACTGTTGGTATTTTAATAGGTAAAGTTTGAACAAAGGAAAACAGAACATTGTAGTCAACTTTAGTAGGAATTGGTTGTGGCCTGCTGTTATTAAAGTGTTAGCAATTTTTGCACTCCTGCTTTCTGTTTTTAGGTGAAAGTGTGAGGTAATTTGCAGCTTCCAGACAGTGTTGTGTTTCGGCTCCTAATGTGTTTATTTCAGCCCCACATTTGTTGAAAGTGTTGAATAATATCCAATGCCTGGTAACTGTAGCACTGACGGAGCCTTCATCACTCGTATTGTTTGATTTCTGTCGACTAATGGATTGGACAAGTGATGAGGATTCATGTCTGTCTTTGATTTACAGCATGTCTTTTCTACATAGCAGTGGATTTGTATAACAATAGAATACTGGTAAGAAGTGTTGTCTCCAGCCAAATGTCATGCAAACAGTTGGATTCCAACATATTGATGAAGATGATGTAATCCAGCTCTGGCTCTTGTATAAAACCTGAGCCTTGTTTAATGATGGAGATGCTTCCGTAGGTTTCTTTTTATCTTCAAAACTTCATGAACTAATTTTGGTGATAATAACCCACTGTGCTTTTCATGGATGAATCATTAATTGATAATCCTAGCTCACTTGTCAAAGAAAAACCCACTATTATCGATTAAACATGGTCACGCCTGTCACAGGCCAACATTGAACATTCCAGTTAGTTTGATGAAATCATTCCAAGGCGAGACCACCTGCTTAGAAGAAGGGATTGAATCAGCTTGCAAGCACTCGTATGCTGTGAAATAATTTGTAGCCTTGAAAATACGCAAAATTAGATGTTTTAAAACTTCCTCTGAACATGTCGGTGTAAAAAAGTTGGAGCGCTCCATTAATTTTACAAACCCATATTGACATGGGCTGAGAAGTCTGTAATCCCTCCATTCACCAGTTGTAAGCAGTTAGACATGGCTTGTGTCAATGTATTTCAAGCCGAGCCAAATGTAATAAACATTCAATCACAATGTTATAAATGAGAACTGTCCTTGGTTTGCTCTGGGTTCTTGATTTACAATTGAAGTCATTAGATGGTTTGCCTTCACAGAACTTTCTCTTTTTTTCCAGGGATGGACGGATGCTCTTTGACTATTTGGCTGAAAAACACAATGTAAGTTAGTTTCATTTGCTGACATTTCACTTTTACATTGACTTTCCTCTGGCTCTAGAGTGACCCCACAGTTGGTTTTTGGGCCAAAGTGGGAGGGACAGAATTGCTCCCAAAACCTTTGACTCATTTCTAGGGTTACTACTGCTGTGCACTAATTCTGTGGACATTTACATTCTGTGGTCAATCGTCAAGAATAAACAGAGGAGCTTGAGAGTGCTGGACAGTGCCACAAGAATGTCGGATGTTCTATATTTATTTAGATGTTTGGCTTCACAGCCACCCCTCCATCAGTTCCTCCCACTCCGGTATCCCGCGAACCTGCTCGCTGTTCTTACTTGACCTTTACACAGTGTAGAATTAGAGCTACTTTAGCAAGCTATTGGGAAAGCCTACTGTCCTGCTGGACAGGGTCGCCCTGGATCCCAGCAAGTGCCAGGGTTGGGGTCAATTTAGTTTTTCAGTTACAATTCTCCATGCTCAATTGCAATTGGAGTACGATTACAGTGAGCAGTATTTTTTCCAATTACAATTCAATTACAATTATTGTTTATCCTCAGAAAGTCAATTACAATTAATCACAATTACTGAGCCTGAAATAAATAACCTAATACATATATACACCTAATATATATAATTGTAATTATTAATTATGCGATTACAATTATAATTGACCCAAACCCTGGCAAGTGCTCGAATCCCAGAGAATGGATCATCAGGAAAGACATTTTAATATAAGGACACAACTATATACAAGGCAAGTCAAATGTATTTGTATATCTCATTTCATACACAAAGCAACTCAATGTGCTTTACATGATCAAAAAGTGCAACAGAAAACATTCAACATCTTAAAATCTATAACAACATTACAGTCGGCAAAAAACAAACAAAAATCAGTAAAATAATTTAAAATCATCAACAAACACATTAAATCAACAACATGACCAAAAATCTCCCTCTCAATCATATGGAGTAGAAAGTGTCTTTAACTTGGATTTAAAATTGTTCACATTGGATGCTGACTTCAGCTCTGATGACAGTTTCTTCCACTTCTTTGCAGCATAACAACTAAACACAGCGTCACCATGTTTACTATGAGCTCTGGGCTCCATTATCTGACCTGTGTTCATAGATCTGAGAGACCTGCTGGGTTCATGCCTGACTAACATCTGTAGAATGATAACGTAAAATACTTTCTAATTGAGGTAAAAGCTGAGACATGACCACATTTAGTTTTCTTAAAGTTAGAAGTTCTAATTAACAAAAATTATACAAAAAAATACTTTCATTAAGCAAAGTAGTTTACTTCAGTAAAATTTGGTTTTTGGGAGAAGTTTGTGATTCCAATCTCACTCACTCATTTGCAATTCACTTATGGCCCAAAACCGGAACATCCGCGGATACCACAACTGTGTAAAATTAAACATTTTCATTCAACTGTTTGACAGTGATTCTGTTATTCTCTCTTTGTGATATTGATACTCTCATGTTGTGTTCCTCTTTGAAGTTTCGTCAGGAATACTTGGACACGCTGTACAAATATGCCAAGTTCCAGTACGAGTGTGGAAACTACTCGGGCGCAGCAGAATACCTCTACTTCTTCCGTGTCTTGGTAAGTTCGCAGCTACGCTCAAGCACTGGCTACACAGTCAAGACTGTATGTGGGTGTGTGCTGATTAGTGCCGCTCACCTCGCTTTACAGAGTCGGTAGTCTTTTACTGTCCTCAATTATAAGCTGGCTGCAGGCTTTTTTCTGACTTATTGGAATTGAAGATCTCTTTATGTTTGCCATGCTGCTTTAGTTTTTCAAAAGGCTTCTGCTTGCACAGGAGAGGAAAAGAACACTTAGAAGTAATTGAATGTGAAATGCTGACGTCATTGCCTCTTCAATTCCCTGCACGTCGTCTGTATTAGGAGGAGACGGCCGCTGGAGGACTTGAGTGGGATCTTTTACCGGGCCAAAGTGATCTGTGGCCGCCTGCATAATCTGTCTGTAGTCATGCAGCAGGGCGGGCCTCGGTAGACAGCTTATTGATTTGAGTGCTGTGGCCAGAGATTCCCTAGTCACGACTTCTGAGCTTATGCTCTTAGTTATGCAAGTCCTCTCTCAGCAAGCATCAAGATGAAGTTTGCGTGCACAATTTACAAGATTCTCCCAAAAGGATGCCTGTTTAAGATGAAACGCCTGTTGAGGATGAAGCGCTTTAACCAAAATGGACATGAAAAATAGTTGTCGTCGGCGTCAGGCAGCTCTGTCGTTTTTAGGTGATGGGATTAGAGGACACGTGTATAGTTTATTCAACACAGAGACTGAAGTCCTTGAATTAAATATTAAAGGATTAGCTCATGTCCAAGTGTGCCTTGCAAAAAAAAGGTGATTGCAGATTATATCAAATGTTGACGTTTTTCTTGGCAAAAAAAATGGCACGACAGCTGTTTTGCTATTAATTAATTAATTTAACCTGTCATTGATTTCTGAGATCACAATTAATTTTTTTAAAATAACTAATCACGGTGTGAGGAGTGGTAAGGTTCTTTTGTTTTTTTCTCCCCTTTAAAATGTTCTATTGTTTGCCATTAGGTTTGGTAAACGGCTTAAAATGTTGACATCATGAAATCTTGTTCGTTTATGAATGCTCCAAGAAACACGTTCTGTGTTGGGTCGCAAATTGATTTTCTTTGTGTTGCCAATCCATTTCTAAAAGTAAAATTCCTTAATTCAGTGAGATCATTTTTAAATTCAAACTAAAGTTAAAGAAAATATTTAATAGTTGCTTTAAAAAAAGTTTCTAGTTTGGACTTTAAAATTGTCACATTAAGCACTGTGAAGTGATGGCATCAAGAGGTGTTTCTAGCAACCTCAACAATGAATCTAAGGTTATTTTATATATGACTTTTAACAGCTGACCTGACGTTTTCAGGCATGGCATTTCCATGTTTTTAGATCTGAAGCAAAGTTGCATCATTTGACACAATTCCCAATTTTCCATTAGAAGCTTTGCACCGTTATGATTTCTACTTGTTATCTTACATCAAGTGTTTGTAACTTCAACTAAACTGAACGTCTCATTACGACCAATAGAACCAGCCGTCATGAATGGTCCTCCTGCTTTTGTTTGTTGTTGGGTTAGCATTTAGTTTTGTGGTAAAGTGAGGACTTTTGCCCTGAAGGAATGGGCAAGAATAAGATCAACAGTTTGTTTAATCATTAGGAGAGGGAGAAGCAAAAGCTGACTTTTGTTCTTATTCTAATTGCCATTTGATACTGCACCAAGCTGCCTTCAGTCCTTGGGATGTGTGTGACTCTGACAAGTCATGAACATTCACTGTATCTAGAAAAATTGGCAGTAATGAAGCCTCTTCAGTGCAAATGGTCCTCCGAACCCAAAGCAGTTGGGAATTTTATTTTGTAGATGTTCTAAACAGTTTTAATCTGGGGGAAGAGAGATGTCAGAAACAAGATGAGGAGTAATTCATTCAAGCTTTCCCTCTTTTAATACGCATTCAAAAGAGTCCTAAAGAATGTATCTCCGTGCTGCGACAATGGCTGTTTATTGCTTTTCAACTCAGTCTAAATAAACCAAATTGCTGTAATTGAGGTATGTTGTTCAAAGTCAGCAGTCTTACCCTTTATACCCTTTAAGTTCATTTATTTTAGGTTCCACTCAGATCTGTCTCTGTAACTAGATATCTTTTGCTTACTCTGACAATGCAAAAGGCTTTTTAGAAAGGGGCTAGGGTAGAAATGGATTTCATCAGTAGGACTTCTGTGTACTGCTCTCCCCCTCTGTTTTAGTGTTTTTTGGACCTCCCATCCTCACAGGCCCCCTGTCTGTTTCTCCCTCCCCAGAAGAGAGGCACCATAAAGTCATTTAACGTGGGAAACTCAGTCAATTAAACAAAAGAAGCCAGCCTTGCAAAATCCATGCCTCAGGTCTTGTTACAGTGTGGCCTAGCTTGAAAAGAGCAACTTATTCATATCATCACTTAATGCAGGGATTGAGTGTTAAGAATAAAGATTGAATATCCCGACGGATCTGCAGCACAGTAAATTTATTGTTGCTGGTCAGTCAGTGAAAATGCACCCATTTCACAAACCAATGGAAACTTTAGGTAACTGCTGGAAAAACCCAGGTATTGAAACTTTTCTAGCGTGGCCACAAGTGAAAGCCAGACTATGTGTGTGAGTGCGTGTCCGTAATGCTGCCATAATGACCTGGAGGTCAGCCAAATGTAGCAGGCGGGGACTTCCAAGCGAGGGGGGAAAAACGGCAAACAAAACACTTCAGGAGATGAAATGCTGACCTTCATAGCAGCAATGTAGACGTGGCCTTTCAGAATCACCTTTTATTTTCTTCAGTACTTCACTGGATGAAAGGATTCATCTATGGATGAACGGACCAAATTACTGAGTTCTCTTTTTACCTTTTATTGTTGGATATCAAAGCCATTTGATTCAATCTTATCAAACTGTTGCCTGTCTTAGACAAGCAAAAAAAGATCCTTGTAGCCATATAATTCTGTTTTGGGGTATCAGTCGAAACCTGTTCTTGTACGCCTGTCCTGTATCAGACTACAACAGCTGCTGTCCAACGGCACATGAGTGGTCTAGGCTTCTCTGGACGCACAACAGACATCCACCCTGACTTCCTGCTTGACTCATGTCACTGGGTCTGGAGCTTGGTGTTATCGTGAACTGCTTTGGTGCCGAGTTTCCTATGGGTGCCCCAGGGTGTTGTTGAACAGTCCACTGCAGTAATTGAGCGACTGGGGAGCAGAGGATTTCTCATTTTGCATTTCATTACCTGCTGTTTGCTTGCGTGTTTTAGATAATTTTCTTTTGGGAGGGGGAACAGTATCACTGCAAGTTTATTCGGAGCTTGATGGTAATTATCAAAATTATCATGTCAGAATTTCAATCTGGCTTGCAAAAAGCATCTATAACAGCAGATTTCACTAAAGGTGACATGGGTGAATTCAGACCAGCCTTCTTTAGTTTGTTCAACCATAGATTTATTTCCTCAGATTGTCTGCTTTTTTTTGCCAGTTCTGATAAGCTCCCAGACTGTTTCCCATAGGCAAGGCAAGCCAAATGTATTTGTCTATTGCATTTCATACACAAGTCAATTAAATGTGCTTTACATAATGAAAAAGTGCTAGAGAAAACACCGGCACCGGCAGACCCCCGCAACCCTGATATAGCACAATGCGGGTCTAAAAAGGACGGGTGATGGAGAAAACAATCTCCCTAAGCCCTACGCAGTAGAGAAAAAGAGCACCTTTAATTTGGATTTATAAAAGCTCTGCTGGCAGTTTGTTCCACTTTTTTGCAGCATAACAACTAAAAGCAGCATCACCATGTTTGCTGTGAACTCTGGGCTCCACTATCTGACCTGTCTATAGATCTGAGAGACCTGCTGGGTTCATACCTGACTAACATCTCACTGGTGTATTCTGGACCAAACCCATTCACAGATTTATACACCAGCAGCAGAACTAGCTGTTTGATGATCTTTTGGGGTATTTCTGTCAGAAGACCATTACAATATTCCAGTCTGCTGGAGATAAAAGCATGGCACAGCTTCTCCTAATTCTTCAAAACAATGAAACCTTTCACTCTGGAAATGTTCTGTAAGTGGTAGGAGGCTGTTTTGGTGTATGATTTTAATCTGACTACTGGGTCAATCAGAACACCATGGTTTTGGACTTTACGTTTTAAAAATTGAGACTCAAGATACTTGCTGACAGCAGTCCTCTTTTCCTTGTTACCAGAGACAATCACTTCCATCTTGTTATGATTTAGTTGAAGGAAGTTACCACTCATCCAGAAGTTTACTTTTTCTAAGCAGTCACACACCACCTCAATGGGACCATACCTGGGTTCAGTGATATAGTTGTCATCTGTGTAACTCTGATAATGAACCTTATGGTTCTGTAGAATTTGTATGATTGCTCCTTCAAGTAGGACTTAAACCACTGTGGTAATTTTCCATTTAATCCAATCCACATTTGCAATCTGTGTAACAAAAATGAAAGATGCTTGATTGAAACCTCTCTATTCTGTTCCATTATTATTTCTACTATCATTCTGTGTTTTTACCAACGTAACATTAGTATTAGACAATCAATGAGCTAGTTTTGAGATGCTCCGAGACTAGAAAGGAAAGCAATCGGATTACAATTTAGTTATACGACAGTGTGCGATAATTACACACACAGATGCCAGTGGTCAATCCATATAAACAATTGACATGTGAATAAGTCGGGGTTGAGGCTGTAGTAAGGATAACTTCTGAACCTTCTTCACAGTTGATTCTTCAACTTTTAAAGTTAGCGAAAATACGTTCTCAGATCTGAAAGGTAAATTTGATCTGAAGACTTGTGTTCAATTTGTTTGAATCTTATGACTCAATATAATATAAACGTTTAACGTAAATGTTAGTATTTGTGCCCAATTAACTTTCTTTTATTGTACTTATTGGAGCTAGCGTGGTTCAGGTAGTAGAGGGGACCTTCTTCTCATACACTGAACCTTAAGTGGCTCCCAATGGAGGAGTAGTGCCTTTCATGGCAGCCCTGTGTCAATGTGGCTGATTATGTAAAGCGCTTTGGAACTACTTTAAGTGATGATAAAAGCACTACGTAAATCAAGTTAATTTACCCATGTCAAAAATACTTCCCTATTTAAAAAAATAAAAATTGAGACGTTCGTCTTGCTTTTACAAAAGTTTTGACTTTATTTCAGAGGAGAAATTCCTCTTCACTTTAACTCTCACTTTAGTTGAATAATTCTTAACCACTCTGTCTTCTTTCTGGCATCTAATCATTTGATTGGAACTGTAGAGGACAAATGACATCACTCAGGTGAGACGTTTAATGACTGCATAAAACAGAGCATGGGTCAAAGTAAATGTGATATTTTTCCTTCATTAATGGGAGACTATGATTGATTCATGCCTGGCCTTTTACAGAATCAATGCACAATCATTCATTGCAGGGTTTCCACAGGTATGAGGTGCCTCTGTGAACTTTATGGGTTGTTTCATTTGGTGTGGATTGAATTAAGGGTGCTCTCACACATACTTCTGTGGACTCAGTGCGATTCAGGCGGTGAATCTGCAACATTGTTGCATTTTAATTTGCTCCGGTCCGCTTTCACACATTCTATTTGCCAAACGCACCAAACTTTCTGAACGTCACGCTGGCGAAACGGTCGGTCGCCGATTGGACAGAATACTTCAACCTCCAATGTTGTGACAATGTGGCGCTGCCCTGTCACTACTGACAGTCGTGCCATTATGTCCTATATTTGGTCTCTCTTCCTAAGTTTTCCAAAGGAAATCCTAAAACAATCCCCGCAGAAAAGTCATTAATAATAATTTAAAATAACCCATAATCACACGATGCCACAATCTGCGCTAATGCTCTACATAAACACAGCTGATGCCGCTCCGTTTCTACCTGTCAGCGCTCAGAGCAGTCATGTCACAGGTAACTTACCGGTAAGGATGTGTAATGTGTGAAGATGTGAATGTAAACGCAGATGAAACAGAGCAGTCAAATGTGCAGCCATCGCTGATCACGTGAACGGTTTGGGAAAACAGAGATGAGTGAAATAAACTAATGATGTGGGAGAAATACGGAAGGGTGTGAGGAAATGTGATGTTTTTGTGTGTGCTGACAAAGCGACTCTGAAACTGGATGGATGGATGGATAGATTGACGGATGGTTGAATGGATATTTGTGTGCGTTGCTGCTGGAGCACTTGAGTGTGTGTGTTCGTGCCTGTTACTGTGACGGCAAGCACGCAGCAGCGGCACAGTGGCTGCTGCTGAGCCGTCACTGACGGAGTTGCTCCGATACAATTGCGCTTCAATGTAAAGTCCTATGTTTGTTCCTGGTTGCTTTCTCACATGGTTAAAGACCGCACCATGCTTAGCTTGAGCCGAACCGAGACCTACATTTTTCAGAGGACCAGAGTTCGCTTGTTTGCTCCGCACCAGAGTTCCAGTGACCTTTCACTTATCACAAAAAGACCAGAGTATTCGAGGAAGGCATGTGTGAAAGCACCCTAATTTTTCATGGTATAAATACAGTAAAAATGTATTTCTGTCCTGACCAGTCATCTGGACTTTAGACTTCAGTAAAAAAAAAAAAAAAGGTACACCTGAGTATTTATTAATTTGTCTAAATCTTTGTTTTGCTACTACTTACCAACCAGACAATGTGTGTAATAACTTGGTTTAAGGCACACACATACACACACACGCAAATAGACTCAAGGTCAAGTCTGATCTCTCTGTAAAGGAAACTCGACTCTAAAATGTTTTTGCTGGATTGTTTTTCTCCCGGAAAACAGTAGTGCCACATTTTCCTAATTTGCCTTTCTTTATTGTGAATCAGAGTTATAAAAAGCCAGTGTAGCCTCCTGTGAGTCATTTTTCCTTTCTGTCAACCTCCATTTACTTACCATGACATGATTTATTCTATTTATCTACTATAAATTAGAAATGCCACTGCACCATGCTGCAGTGAGGCTAAGTGAATAGTGACAAGCCTTGGCTCATTGTGAATGAACACAGATGTTACCCAACTGTCTGCAAACTAGCTAAACATTCCTCATCAGTGTTTGGCTTGTCAAGTATTGAATTTGTGATAAACACTTGTTCTGCTAATCAGAATTGTTAACAGTTAATCAGAAACTAACGCGTGTCCGGTGTGATCTTTGTTTAAGGTCCCGTCTACAGACAGGAACGCCCTCAACTCTCTGTGGGGCAAGCTGGCCTCTGAGATCCTGATGCAGAACTGGGATGCTGCCATGGAAGACCTCACCCGCCTGAGAGAGACCATCGATAACAATGTAAGCTCCTAACATCACACTCCCTGACTATTGCAGTACTATTACGCTGGTGTTCACACCTGCACAGAGCTGAATGTTTGGATTCTGGAATGACTTTGTTTGACTTTTGGAACAAAAGCAAAGATGTTTTTTTCTCTTTTGTGCCATGTGTTATGCCATAGCACTGTGTTAGACTGTGTCAAATTTAGCTGTTAAGTTTGACCACATGCTGTATTCCAATTTTATCAATTCTTTTTGGTTTTATTCTGGTTTCAGTCAAGTAAATAATCAATTATTTTGAACACCAAAGGTGTTGTAGAACAGGGATGTCAAACTGGTTTTATTTTAGGGGCCACATGCAGCCCAGTATTATTGATCCCAATTTTCAAACACTTCCATGTGCAAACGACTTTATATATATTTCCTAAAGTGGAATTCATGCAGTTATAGATCTTTGGAACTGAGCTATGTGTGAATGTGTTTACGAAAATTTACCAAATGACTAATGCACACGTGTCGAAAATTAAGGTCCGCATGATCTAGGGCTGGGCGATATGGACCAAAACTCATATCTCAATATTTTTTTTCTCAAAATATAGATATATGATATAAATCTTGATAAGTTTTTTTCAAATGAAGTCTAACCACAAAGACAATTCTGGGTTTAATTTGATTATCTAAATGCCACACATGCACATTACTAACAAATGGCTGCACAATATGTCACTTTAGTCTTTAGATATAGAAAACTCGATATATCTTGAATCTCGATATATCGCCCAGCTCTAGTGTGATTCCTTTTTGAAAATGGATGGGAAAGCTGGAATTTTTAATTAAAACACTGTTTAGTAATGTTTCAGAGGTTTGTGGATCACTATTTTTCTTTTATACAGATCATTTTAATATGCAGTTTATCATTTGCATAGATTATTTTCTCCCTATTTCTTTTATTTAAAATAAAAAATGCTTGCAATAATCTGGTTTGGTTTATTTCATATCTAACTAGGTTTAATGTTGCCCCTGAGATTAAATAAGTCATACACTAAAGGAATAATGTTTTTTAATGTAATTTTCACTTTGAGCAAAATCTGGTGGACCATATCAGGCCTGCGGACCTTGAGTTTGACACCCGTGTTATAGAGGTTGCCAAATGTATTTTTCACTTATATTGGATTTTTTCTTTCTGCTCCTCGTCCCATCTCTAATACACGTCTAATGGATTCCTTGTCCTGGACCTGTTCAGTCTGTCAGCTCTCCACTCCAGTCTCTCCAGCAGAGGACATGGCTCATTCACTGGTCCCTCTTTGTCTTCTTCAACCACCCAAAGGGCAGAGACAATATTATTGAGCTCTTTCTGTATCAGCCACAGTAAGTACCATTATATTACAGTGTTAGTTCTATCATAACAAAGGTATACTCTCAGGAAATGGACAGGGCAGCTGGCGGAAATCCCACGGAACTGTAAAGTTATCTTTTTAAGCTGAAGTCTATCACTTCTCATTTGTCTCTTTAGCTTCTTTTTTTTTTAAATTAGCTTTTGGATGCATTTTGTTGGTGTCTGTCCACATTCTAGACATTTACATTTTTTTCTAAACAATATTTTCTAGCTAAAGTATTGAGATATACCTGTACTTTCAGAAAAACATTTTGCTGTATTATTAACACCTGTTTTGGGCATCAGTTTCATCACAACCCCTGCTGGTACTTCAAAGTGCTTTCAGAAGTGTGTTTTGTGTGTTCTATTGACTCTCTACGTAAAGAACCAAGCCATGTGTACCAGAGGTTGGAAACTTCATACATTGTGTTTGAATGTGCACAGCCCACCATCTATTTTAATGTCCTAGCTTCCTCCCCCGTACTGATTGCAGGGCTTGGATAATTGAACTGATGATTGGGCTCCACAGACAGTATGACAGGCGACCACAACACACTCATACGTCTGCTTGCCTCAATTTTACTTGGTTTTTAATTTTATTGTGGAGGATGAAGGAGGTCTGCCCAATAATTACTCATGAAAAACTCACCCAACCATCCGTTTGGTCAAATTGAGGTACTTTGGTGTACTTTGCAGCTTGGCTGTTTAGAAACCTCGTGGTTTTCCCACCAAGGCTTGGCTCTGCACTTGTTTCCCATTTCCTGACCAATGCTTCCTTTTGCTAAAATTGATGACCTTTGGCTGCTCTTCAGCATCATGTTTGACCTCTTGTTGCGATACAGTTGTTTGTCAGCTGTTGACTGACTGCTACAGCTTTATGAGATGAGAAACTTTGTTCTTCTCTTTAAATCATTTAACACATGATTTTGAAAGTCAAGAATTGTTGGATCCCAAGTATGAAATGAGACTTAATTCCCTTATCTCCACAATTTTCGATCACAGCCTCTCTTAAGCAGAGGAAATATGAGCTTCCACCAATTTCTTGGCTGCATGCTTCAGTAGCATCTTCAGCAAGCCAGAGCTGCTACCTTAAGAAAAAAAATCAAATAAAGAAGATGAAGCTTCTTAAGTGGAACAGGGTGACTGGCTCAGGAATGATTTGGTAAAGTGAGTCATGCAGGATTGCTTGTTATTGAAGCCCCTCAGAGAGTGAGTAGGTGTTAGTTAATCAGGAGCTCCACATGGAGCGCTGCGGTCTTCCACAGGAGTCAGGCAAACTACAAAGGGATGGAAGCAGCTCCACTAAAACCTGGCCCACTGCCATTTTTAGACGCAACTTCACAACTGCCACAAGTCCCCGTGTCCTTTTCATTCATCCAGCTCATTAAATAATATCAGTCCAAACTGCAGCACAGTAGAATGGCTGAATTGTGTCCCTTGTGTGAAGGACTGGGTAACTTTACAAAGCAGGCACAAGTAGTATCAAAAACTTGGATCTGGAAAAAAATATTTTCACTTCCAAATGATAAAGTATCGTCCAATTTCATGTGATGTTAACATGAACAACATTAATAAGCACAGCTTGCATTGCCTCTCTGATAAAGAATAAAATGCTTTGTTTTGTTTTGTTTTTTTACCTTTCTTTAAATAGGTTCACAGCTCTTCACAAATAGTAACATCTACTGGTAGTTGAGGTAGTAAATTGTATTTTGTAAATGGTAGACGTATAAATGATTGGCTTTGGCACTTTTGAAAATAAATGTTTAGTTTTTGAGGTTTTTTCACAAAGGCAGACAAAATAGAGCTGTTCGTCCTTTTGGCTCATGTCACTGCCTTTTTATTTATTTATTTTCTGATGACCAGCTTGACCAAAAACATGTACTTAGGGCTGTGCAATTAATCAAAATTTGATTACGATTTTGGCTATTATACTCAACAATTACAAAAATAAAATAATCGAGAAAAAAATATTATTTAAAAAAAAACATGTTTTTAAATTAATTTTTTTATTATGCATTTGTATTATATGCTAAATAAAACAAACTTCCACAATTTAGGATATCTACAAAGAATAAAGCTTTGCACGTATGAGAAAAAAACGATTATTGATACTAACTATGAGTTGTTTAATGCACCTTGCCCCGCCCCTCTCAAAGCTAGCAAGGCCAACACAAGGAAAGTTGTTGTTAGTGGTCTTTTTACATGGTATTAGACTTTGGGTTTGATGATGAAGATTTAGAGCAAAGATGCATCATGTGCAAGAAGTGTTTTGTTTTGTGCATAAGTGAATATACCTATACTTGATTTTAGTGTTTGAAGGATTTTAATTATGTTGAAAGAATTCATTTTACATTGTTTTGTACAAAAAACATTCTTAGTTGACAAATAATCATTTGAATAATTGTTTTCAATGATGACTAAAATAATCATGATTATTATATTTTCTATAATCAAGCAGCCTTACATATACTTATTGTTAAAATGTGGTTTGGCGTTTAGATGAGTCTTGAACAGTGTTGTGCTACATTTGTTCAGCCCTCACCAATTTGACCTGTGGTTAAAGCACCAGTCCCTCCTGGATTGAGTTTCAGCTACTGGGCAGGTCCCTGCTCAATGATCTATATCCTGTTGCCAGGGTTTCCTTTTCCCTTACTTCTCAGAGCTCACTAATGAAAGAAGGCTTACGGCTAGGGCCTGTGTGAACCAAACAAGGCCTTGTTTGGACAATTGTTTGTTAAGCTGGGATATCAGAATAGTGTTTTAAGTGTTGTATTTCTTCCTTTTTGGAGGTTTAGCCTTTGGTTTCCCTTACCCTAAATTAATTGTTTTCTCTTTCTGCATTTCAGATATCTCAATGCTATCCAGACTATGTGTCCTCACATCCTGCGCTACCTAACCACTGCGGTCATTACCAACAAGGATGTCCGCAAGCGCCGGCAGGTTCTGAAGGATTTGGTAAAGGTCATCCAGCAGGTAAAAAAAATGTAGACCAAGGATGTTTTTTTAACTATTTATTTATTTATTTATATAGGATTATTATTATTATTATTATTTTTTAGATAATGAATAATTGACGGTTTAAAGTATGATCACTGCCAACACTTTTCTTCAAATGTTTCTGTTCTGTATAATAAGGCTGTAACTGCAAACATTTTCAATGTTCAAATAGTTACTGTTAAATGATTGGTTGATTAGGAGAATCATAAACTCAGATGTTTTGGTTATTGCAGTTCAGCTTCTTTTTGTAAATATTATATATACATTACAGTAATATTAGGAGTGGGATGACAACTTGCACTATTAAATCGTATCGCATCATTCTTCATATTGTGAAAGGTGATTGTATGTGTATAATATGGTGATAAATATCACTACAGAACTTTGCTGTATTTGAATGTTTCCCCTGTTAAATTGGTAGACATTACCAATGTGCTTCCATTTAGAGTTATCAACAACTACTAAATTTCTCATTGGCTCTTGTCGGCTAATTGTCTTAACCCTGTTGATTGAAAACAGTATACTGATCGTTTGTAATATTTTTTATTAGTATCTGATCTAGTACAGATCTCAGGAGCATTTGGCAATCACAACAAGATGTTTTCTGTTGCTTCTGCTCTTTGGCCTTGGGTTAGACCAGAGTTACTCTTGTATCATTATTAGGAAGGGCTTAAGGAGTCCATAACATGATTTCACCAAGGCCGAGTAAATTCTCCTGGTTATTAAACCATTATTCCTAGCAGGCAGTCCTTTTGTCAGCGTATTTCATACTCAGTCCATGAAGAAAATCCAAAAGTCTATTTTGAGCTACTCTTTTTATTATGTCGACATTTAGTCTCAGCCTACCTCCCGACATGAATATGTTTTTGATTAAAGTTTGAGTTTTAACAATGGATTGTCTCTACAGGAGTCTTACACCTACAAAGACCCAATCACAGAGTTTGTGGAATGCCTCTACGTGAACTTTGACTTTGACGGTGCTCAGAAGAAACTGAGGGAGTGTGAGTCGGTGAGTAACAATTTCTGTCATTTCCTGAACATTCATTCTATCCTTCTGTTCCCAAACTGGAACAAGCCCTCTGCCTATGTGTTGTGCCTCTCTTGAACTATGCAGAGGTCGTTTCAGGACAGCAAATCTGTGGTCCAGACTTGTTACTTAACTTTCCCACTGAGCATCATACCAAACACAATGGACTATCATGAGATCTCGGTCTGCTCACACAGTTTGGAGCTCTGCGTGGTGCCTGTGCACACAGAGCAGCCATGGTCTGTGCCTCAAAACACACCATCAGATATAGAGGGCTCAGTGAACACTGTATGAGTCCCATTTTACCAGTGCCTATTATTTTCCCATTAGGCTAGGAGTTGACAGTAAAAGCTTTATTAGCTGAAGTCTCCACAGAAGTAGGCAAATGCTCTCTTTGAGAGTGAGGTCGATCAGAACATAATTGTTCAAAACAGTGTTTGTAGATGTGTGAAGGCTGACTCTGCACATTTTCTATGACACAAAAACAGGCATGGATTCATGTGTGCATCACAATGGCATTAGTTCAGATGAATTCCTTACAGATTTTAAAGAAGGTGGACTCTCTCACTCACCAATATTTCAGCTACAGGACACCACTGACAGCATGCTATTTGGCAACACAGTCTCTCCCTCTTTTTCTGTTTTCTCAAACTTTGGTCATCATTTTAAAGATTTAATGATTGATTTTTGGGGTCAGACAAAACATAAAAGAAACACTCATTCTGCACATGCAGTGAATAATTTTTATATTTAGAGTAGTTGAGTATCCGCTGTATGTGTTTTCTGTACTGCTTTTCTAGGACCAATATTATCTGACCTTTAGCAACAGTAGATTTGTTAATGGGTTTCACAATAAGTATCTGTTTTTCATTACTGTAGCCGTGCATATAAAATCATAAACTCTTGTAAAATATCTTCACCTAGAACACATGCAATTTTGCTATTTAGAATTATCTGTGTATAGTTGTTTGAAAAAAACAAAAACAATACCAATGCAAACACCTTAATAAGACAATAGTAGGGTTCACACAAATAATGTGTCACAGTGAAGCCTTAAAACTATGGATTCTGGGTGGCATTCAAATTTAAAGAAAGGGCAGGTGTATTGAAGTGTGTGTGTTTAGTGCGACTTGATTTCTTAGTTGATTATTTGCATACACACTATAATTTGCTCTTCCAGATGACTTGATAATTTGGAGCTACACAAAAGCTAAACAGTTATTTTGCCTCTTTTTCATCTTTTGGCCCTTTGACGATAAAGCTTCAAAATTAAAAACATCTGTCATGATCAAATGGCTTCTTCCCAGGAGGAAATGTTTATAACTAATGTCAGCAGTATACTGTGGGTTTCTCTCCATTTACCCTCCCTTTTGCCTTTTAAAGAGAGTCACCAGCAAACCAAATCATTGCTAATCAAATGAGGAAGTTATTAAAACCAACTTTACTGCTCAGATTTATTTTTACTTTGTTATACTAAATAAAAGTTTGTTCCAAAGAAAATCCAATCAATAACATGAATCAGTAATATCAACGATAATCCTCAGCTGTTTGGTTAATTTTTGAAAGTATCCAGTGGAAAAGAAAAAGTAGAAGGTTGACCTTGGGTGTGGGTGGTGTGGGGAGGGCGTTCTCCCCCAGAAAATGTTGACGTTTTATAAGCTCTTTGGTGCAATCTAAAGAACTCTGGACCTTCTTTGTGGCCATCAGAGAAACCATTTCACTATTTGTTGTTTTGCTGTAAATGCCATTGTACATGCATTTTATGATACACTTTAGTATAGAGTGTACATGCTGGCTGATCTTTTACTGCTGTCATGGCATTAGCTATTACAATCTCTATCTAATATGAAAGCTTAAAAAATGCACCATTCTCATTTTTTAATTTTTGCATTTAATTTATTTATCTGCACTTTTTGCAATTCAGAACTTTAGTAAAATGAACACATAACTTGAGTCTGTCCATTATGAATGTGAATGTATGAATACCTAACCTGGACATGGCCTCCTGAATGTCATTGTAAAAGTTGTGCATCTTTTCTAGTCATGGTAAATTAAGGTGTGCTTGCCCAAATGTGCCCTGGTCACATTTGGTGGGAACCCGGTGTATTTACAATGCTTTTTTTAAAACCCCAAACGAACAATGCTCAGTTGTGCACAGGAACAGACCGCCCAGCCGTGCACGATGGCCTAAACACAAGTGCATTTAGTATACACCTGGTCACATCTACACTAACACACACACACACACCTGAGTCAGTGCAGAGATTCAGTAAGTCCAAGACCAGGTCTATTATTGGATTTTTGCACCACGCGACATCAGCGCGATCGTGATTTGGAAGACATTGTTACGGTTCAGATATTTGGAAATTGATTTGTCTGAAAGCGACTTTGGCAAATAAAATGAACATTCTCTCAAACTTTGGTCAATATTGAAGCTATAACCAGGGATGTCCAAAAGCGTAGGCGGCGGGCAGAATCGCCTACTATTCTCTTTCTGGCTGCCTTCTACTGTCAATGCTGCAGTTCGTAGAATCCTTTCTCCGCTCCATAAAATTGAAACCTAAACTGAACCTCCCATACCGGTATATTTTCTGAACGCTCTTAGCAACTTTTTTTCACAATATAAACTAGTGACAAATGTCTGGACTTTATCTTGTGTTATTGGAGATTTTGCTGGTGTTTTAGAGACTCTAACATGAACTCACATATCACTGTAGTTACTGTCCAGAGCAACATGGCTGCTGCCGTCAGCTTGTCCCCGCAAGAGATCTTACACAGAGGTGGCTGTGATCCCTTCTGACTGCCTCTCTGAGCGGGCTGACAACCATCAATCCGCTTCCAGACTATAGAATTCACCTTGAATAAGCTTATCTTGGTTTACACGCGTCTGTCCTCACTCTCTCTCTGACACCAGTGTGTGTGTGTGGGGCGGACCTTGCACAGTCACGGGGATCCATGAGGACACAAAGCGATCCGTTCCTCCTCAGTGTTTATGGCTTTAAACTGTTGCTTCTCCACCTCGGTCTGCTTTTTTCCTCTTGATTTGCCGTGTAACTGTCTAATGCTGTTATGGAGACTTGCTGGGACGTCCGTCATTACAGTTACTACCGAGGGTACCTGAACGCCCCACGACTTCAGTCGAGCAGCCAATAGCCAAAAACAACTCGTGGAGCACACGTGTTTGTAAAAAGAGCTTTGATTGGCTGAAGTTCAGTGTCACGCTCCTTAATTTTAAAATATAATTTTACAGAGCCAGGAGAAGGAGAATAGCTTCACTTTCCACTCAGAACACTTTGATTACAGTATGCCCCAAGATTTAAAGCTTTAAACATGTTCATAAATGATTCCTTACCCCTTTAGCAGCGAAGGAATACCTGTAATATTATGTGAATCTGTTAAAGTCAGGTTTTTCTATTAGCTCAATTCTTTGTCATCATTATCATGGATACCATATCTCAACTTGTAAATGCATCATGCAAACAAAAACTGTGACAAAATAAATCGTGCTAAGAAAAGTGCTACAAGATAGACAGAAGAAAAGCCACAATTACACTAATATAATGCACCAAAAGCCATCATATAGCAAAATTTTCCGGAGGGGGGGTGTAGAACCCCCTACATCACACACGTCATTGGCACACAGCTGCGGCATCTCACTGCGACTTTTAGCCTTCTACTTTTCTTTTTAAGTCTACTACTTTTTTTTTCCTGGACATTTCCGCGTAACCAGTGCCAGGTGAAAAGTAAAGCTGCTTGTTAAGGAAATCCCTGATCTTAATTTAGACAAGATATAGCTTCAAATATTGACCCTGTCCAGCATTTGCATGCTCTTTTAAGAAACTCAACATTTTTATCGCCTTCTCCACATGCGGTTTGGTTTATAGATTTCAAAACAAAGCTCAATCCTAGGGCCCATTCAGGTCAGTGCCATGGTTAGTCCAGGAACTTTTTGCACTTGTCTTTGTTTTAGTTTTATTTTACCTTGTCGAGTGGTCACTACAGTCCTCTACTAACCTTGCCCAGATCACACACAAGTCTAACAGTTTGGTTGTTTTAAAATTGTTAAACCAAATATTTTAATCCAGAACTTGTTCCAAAATTAACTTGATACAAGTCAGTAATACACGCTTCTGTGCTACAATTCACAAGCAGGCTTTGCTTTTAGGAACTTGAATAGAAATAAAGAGGTTTCTCTATGCGTGAATTGATTGAGGTAAGAGACATCGCCTGCTGGGATCGGATCTCATCTTGATGAGCATTTATAATGCGCCAATTTTGTACCACAGTAAGGAGTGGCAACCTTTGTTTTACTGATTGCAAATGGAAGATTTGGATGTTTTCAGCTTTTCTGTCTTCAACTTACTGTATCATATACATTTATCTGAACCAAGAACTTCCAAATGGTTTGGAGTTTGAGTTCAGTTGAAGTTGTCCTTATTGGGTTGTACAATTTCTCGCTTCTTTCTTTCCCACTCCACCCAAATCTGGAATCATTGTCAGATGTTAGACCCTTGCATGTCAAAGAAGGGAAAGTAAAGGCCTACCTAGAGTCAGGCCCTCCAATTGTGCTTAAGAGTCCTGCAAACTTTTTAAGAATTGGTTTAAGCTTTGTGGTCTCAGTGCCACATGACAATAATTAGGGTACTTAACTGTTCAAAGTTTATCAGGCTTAGATAAGCATTGCCATTGAGGTAATGTGTGCCGTGCGATAGTGCCCTGTAGTTTGGATTTATTCAACCAAGAACTCAGCAGAGAGTCATTTTCCAAGCTAAAGCAAACAAAAAGCTGGTATTTCTTAAGGAACATTTGAAGATGGAGTTCCATGATGTGGAATGTAGCAAGCAGTTAAGGAACGTGAGCATTTCACACAGTGGTACTTCTGGGGCCATAGATGGGTCATTAACATTTCAGTAGATGAATCAACCATATGCAGCTGTGTCAAAGAGGCCAAGCAAGGTTGTATTTCTTAATGTAATAAGTCACAGGTGATGGTCTGTATAAAGGCCTGAAAGGCTTACTCTCATCTTAGTTTATTTGTACTGGTGGTACGGCATTTGTTGAAGGATTGTAGCTGTGAGATCTGCCGATGTTGCACCGGGGAGTTGACACAGAACCACCAGACCCAGAAGACTGGCGATAAGTTGCTGACAGTGTGGTCATCTGTGTGGTTGGTTCTGCTATTTCACTATTCTCTCATGCAGTGGTTGGCCAGTTTTTTAGGCATGTGGTTGCTCTAGACTGTTTCTCAATGACTTAGAATTCGGACTTCAGTTTTCATGTAAAAAAATTGCAAAGCATAAACCTGCCATTGATATGATCCTCTCCACTGTTTTGTCACTGTATCAAAAAAATACAAATGTTTTATTGCTTCTGTTGGTTTGGTTGTTAAAAAAATGTATTCAATTTGTTTCCCACCATTAATGTCTTTGGGTTCAGTGCTTGGTGTATTTCTGTGGTAACAGTGTTTGACCAAAACTGAAAAAGATCACATTTGATGTTCAACAGTTGTGGTGCTCTCTCACTAAACTTGCAACCTGCCATATTCCAATTCTGTTACCCACAAGTGTTGGTAGCATGCGCGACCCTATTGCCGCACTATTTTAGATGCTTGCCACATGCGGCTTATACAATACAGCAGATAGACTGTTACTCTTAAAAGCAAAGTGCTGAATCAAAATGATGCTCAGACAAGAAAGCTGCTGGTTTTCAAAAAATATAAGGAGATTTGCTTGCATACATATACATAGTACATATTGTACATATTTTCTCTAAGGTTTTTGTTGTTTTTTTTAAAAGGTGTGGCTTTATGAAACAAATGCTCATAACTTTGGTACTCAATCAAAATGACAAAAACCTTATCAGTAATTTTTTTGTGTTAAAAGTGACCCGAAATTTAAGATATTTTCATTTTGAATTAGGGTAATTTTAAAGTTGTTTTGTGTTTGGCTCTCAACGTAGCTACTAAGAGAAATAACCTATCTACTGTTTTTCTTTGACATTAACACTTTTATATATATATATAAAAAAAAAAGGACCTCCTTTTCTTTACAAGCTTCACGTCCCAATAATTCCCTATAATGATGTTGGTTGACTTCTAATTGTAACCCGAAAAGTGTATCTTAACTCAGAGTAGGCACAAACCTAATGACAAAAAGAGTTTTTCTCTAAAAGAAAAAAAATGTAGCCTTGGGACTTTCTTCCGACTGCTTTATTTGTAACTAAATACAGTAAAACAATGTGCTTTGAACTAAATAATGAACCAATATTTGTTTCCTGTTGTCAGAAGTCAATTCAATGGCATACGTATGAGATTGTGTGTCAATATGTGCTTATATGGAATGTTTTTCATTTTTCAGGTCCTTGTGAATGACTTCTTTCTGGTTGCTTGCCTGGAGGACTTCATCGAGAATGCCCGTCTCTTCATCTTCGAGACCTTCTGCAGAATTCACCAGTGCATCAGCATCGGGTTAGTATCTTCCTTTAAAGCTCAGACATGGGGTGGGATCTAGCTCCTCAGGAATTTCTGACTGATGTTTGCATGTTCCATTGGAGCCTTTCCTCAAACATCTCTATACTATCAGTAAGTGGTGATTGGGATGCCTTAGCTTTGTTTGTGCGAACACCCAGTTTGTGATCCGTGGAGATAAGTGTTTATTGGTCCGACTCTACACAGCCACGCTGACCCCAAATATCTCTGGGATTAGGTATTATGAGGTTTAACTGCTTCCAGGTCTTCACAGGTGTCTTTAACTTTAACTTGAAGACCACCTGTCCAAGGCCAATTCCCAGACATTTTTCCTCCAGGAAAAGGTCAGGGTTTAGATGGCTGTAGATGTTCCCAGCTGCTCCAGTGCATAGAAACATTCAGCTCACCTTTTAAAGGGTAAACGAAGGGTAGCAAGCTCTCTTTCTGTTAGAATAAAACTACATGCATCCTTTCAGTCTAAACAATTAGCAGACTAATAACCCTGAGCATTGGGAGTGATGGGATAAAGCATATGTATGCAGTTATTGGATAAAGTATTTGGCAATCTCTCTGCATATTTTTCAGAAAGTGAGTTAAAATTGAATTTAGTCTTTGTATATATCGATCTATTTAGAGTTAATTTTAATATAAATAATCTGCACAAACTTTTACTGGCTTTTTAAAGCAGCACCCTCATCAGGAGTCTTGTGAATGCTGTATTTTTAAAGTAGGAACACGTCAGATTTCTGTAGCAGGACTATTGACCTGAAAATTATTGTATTGGCTGTTGCATGGATCAAGGTCTATAGTCAATGTACAACTGTGGAACATAATCAAACCATGTCAAAGATCTCCAATTTCAGATTGTCTGGAATTGATTAGAAGTCCTGAGTTTATTTTATTTTTTTTGGTAGATAATCTACGATCAGTTCACAAAGGTTAGTGGCAAGAATGACCTAAAAAATGTAGATATTTTTTGCTTTCTTGATGTGTCCTCATTCATCTTATTTGTGGAGTTTTCTGACAAAAGTCGTTGTTGGTCAATAGTTTGAACAACTTTGGTTATCGTCAACATTGACATATTGACATTTACATATAGCTTTTGTCTGACGGTTTAATAAACATTTCTTTTGTGAAAACCTGCTTAAGGATGACTGGGATTCATGCTGCACATATAACTGCCTGCACATTGATCCCTTTGTCTGGACATTTCTATGTCCAGTCTGTGTCTGAAAGTATGTTTTTGATTTAGCTGCTTTTTTCTTTATTTCGTTTAAATTACAGGCTTCGTTTTCTGAAGTTTCAGTATAAAGACCCTCTTTTGACCCAAGATTCACACTTGTCCTTTGACATTTTGAGTAAATCCTTGAGACGTGATCATTTGGCCAGTCATTTTTTTCTCCACCATCACCAGATAGTATTTGTACACAACAGCTCCCTGGCAGTTGGAGGGAGCGTCTCGAGTATTTGGATGCAACACTGAAGATCTTTCCACCTCACAATTGAGTCATTAAAAAGACCACACAATCATTTCGGTTTTTCCGAAAAATCAATTTTAACCCAAGCCGAAGGCAAGTCCGCTCCAAACGGCTTGGAGTCTCCCAAACACTATCATATGTTAGTGTTTAACAAAAGCATTCATTTTAGGCCAGCCATGTTAGGCAGGGGACTGCTGTGGAGAAATATCCCCCCCATCCTCCTCTAACTGAGTCAGACCTCGATGCCTGACCCCGCTTTCTAAGTGTGAGGTTGGTATTGAGACCCACAGGAGTCCCTTTGCCTGAAGTCGAAAGCTTAGGAGCCAGAGTGAGTTAGGGGTCAAAATGAAAATGATCCTTCTCCCCCAAGGAACAGGATCATGGTTGTGTAAAGTAAAACCAGTCATGGAGGCTGTCTGCTTGGCTTTAGGGCCAAAGGATGTCAATAGTGGAGGTTGTTTGAGTCAGACTTCTTTCCTGCTCCTTCTCACGTCTCCCTCCTCCTCCTCTGCCTTCCTCTCTCCTTAGACTTCTTTCTATGGTTTGTGAGTAAGTCTAACTGCTGAACCAAAAGGATGAAGCAGAATTTCTCTGATATACAAATGTGCTTCCTGGGAGGAAAACATTGCCAGACTTGATTTTATAAATTGGATTAGAGGGCTTTGGCTGGTACAGAACAAGGCCCTGGGCCTTTTGAGGCGCTCCATGTTCCTGTGTTATGCCGCACAGAGCACATTGTGAGGGGTTAGGGGTTAGTTCAAGTCCCTGGCGAGGAAACCAAATCGTGTTTGTTTTGATCACCATCTCTGACCTGGACTTGACTGACATGTGCCCCCACTTAACTGATTGTCAAACAAAACACCCACAGCACCACTATGAAGCAATCACATAATCGCTCCTTTAAAACTAAAAACAATAACACATTTATTTTGAATTTGCCTCATATTATGTGAGTGTTGTATAAACAAGAGAGTGTCAGAAAAGAAAATGAAAAGACATTTTAAATGATAATTGTTGTACTTTTTACATTAAAGAGGGTGTTGTGATGCATTGGCAAGTTCTGCTCTACTTAGTTTACTGTAAACACTTGTTAACTTTATATTACTTCCTCTCATTTCTTGCACTATTGAAAGAAATCCCTTCTACACTAATCTAAACATATTTCTCTAACCCTAAAAACTTGGTAGGATATGAGCCCTCTGCAGTTGGCAGAGAGCTGATTTTTCTAAATTATGTGTACTTGCCTCTGCATCTCTGGCTTTACATGAGCAGGCGCTCCAGAAAATATCCATGGAGATACATGTGACCCTAAAATTGCTGACATGTGTTATCCATCACGAGCTAAACTCGCATCATTAGACAGCCAACACTTTCCCAAACCTGTTAAGCTCCAAATAATGATACATAGGAGCAATTTAGTTGTCATGCATTATTCTCCAATGGTTTGATGAGCTGACGTGTAATCAGCTGTCCAGCAGAGCTTTGTGCTGCTGTGGACAGCGTGTCAATCCTGTCCCCTTTCCTCCCCATGGACTGCAGGGACACATAAGTCTTCTGTCTCGTAATGGATTCAAGCACAAGTGTGGATGGGGGACCAAAGATTATTTTTAAGTAATGCTTATTTGCTGTTCACACTTAAATTCCTAATCCAGATGCTTACATTATTAAATCTTTTCTGTCCAGTTTTTGACACCATTGACCAACAGTCAGCAGATTAAAAAGTGCTTCTCCTGTTTGAAATATGAATATTGAGCCTTGAGCTAAAGGCAAGCTATCGCAAATCCAAACAAAGGTTACTTCTTACTGAAAGAATGTCTTCAGTAAGTCTTAAGGAGCAACAGACAGAAGCAGTTATATTGGAGGGCTCTGTTTGTAGATCCATGGCATGAGAAGTGGTGTGGTTTGGGCAAATGCTGGCTTATTCATCAGAGAAGAGTTACTAGGTGATTAATGGTTCGGGAAGTCAAAATTAGTGGAGTAAATTGTTTTTATACAGCCTTCATAATGATTTTATTTAGTGCAAACACAAACTTTACTCAATGAGTTATATCAACAATAACAGTTTGGGTCAGGGTTCGCAGCAGCTTGACAGTACAACGTCAAGACAGAGTTTTTCATTTTTTTTTAAAGATTAAAAGGTTTGCTGTTGTAAATCTGAGCAGAGCTCAGTGGGTAATGATATTTATTGGCTCTCTGATATGAAATGTGGTTGGATTTGGAGAGAGGCTGGGGTCAGATGAGTGTAAAGAGACAGGAAACGTTGGGGTAAGGGGGGTCCAGTTGGGGATGTCGAAGGGGTCCTTGTTATTTTGAAAGCCACAAGGAAAGCCAGCTGCAGCGGGGCAAGCTTTTGATCAAAGAGCTAGCTAGTCTAGTACCTTTCTTTCACTTACTGTGACGCATTGTCATCTAGTTGTTCCTAAGAACCCCCAGATCTCCAACCAGGGCTTGTTTAGGGAAGATGGTCATTTTTTGGAGCAGTTTGCTTCCACGTGTTTACTCAGTGTAATCTGCAGCCAAGGACAACAAATAAAGTTTAGTAACTGCAAAAGTCAACAGCATGAGGTATTCTTTACGCATCTGAGTAAAATAGGTTTGTAAATCAACTTCATTTTGTTTGTTTGTCTTCCCCCCCCCCCCCCCCCCGAGGCACAATATGCTGGCCATTAATTTACACTGCCAATATGCTAACCAGTCATTTGGCAACTAATGAGAATCATTCATCATATTAGAGCAGTAATTGGTCAGAGATTTATGTATGGTTCATACATAAAAAAGATACATTTACTGTGAGATCTTACTTGGATCAGGATTAAACAAACAAAGCATTGTTTCAAGCAATTGTTTGCTGTCCTGTCCAGAGCAGAAAACACATTTGGTTAAAGTGATGGATGATTGGTTCAGTGAATTCTAGCATTTAATATAGATTTTTTTTCCTACACTTTGGTCTCTTAGATTGAATAAATGCAGTGGTTATCTGTACGGTTGCCGTATTAATATACTGACATTCTATCTGTACGCAGTGCCCCTATTTGGCAAGTGATAGGTCAGTCATTGGCCAGTTTAGGTCACGTGACTAAGACGAAACCTAACCGTAAATGTAACTTTAACCCTAACAATTGTTGCGATATTGGGTTATAACCTAACCCTAAGTATACGTACGTGTACGTACCAATGGCATTGGGGTTTGTCCGTACGGCAACCGTACGAATAGACACTTTCTTGAATAAATAATATGATATTTAGAACCACTGAACAGTCTGTACAGCACATCATTATTAGCCAGCGTGATTTCTGCCATTGACTCCTAACTTAACTCAAGTCATTGATATAAATTGAAGGCGCCAGATTGCATGGTTTCACCCACTGGTGAGTTTAACTGACCCTGATGTCTCGCAGATGATTACATGATCTAAAATACTTGTCTCTTCTTTACCAGCATGCTGGCGGACAAGCTAAACATGACTCCGGAGGAAGCTGAGCGATGGATCGTAAACCTCATCCGTAACGCTCGACTGGACGCCAAGATCGACTCCAAGCTGGTGGGTCCCAATGGTCAACTCTTGCATTAGAGCTTCTTCAGAGGAGAATTATCTAAGCCTATAGTGAGGCACTGAACTGGTTTCCCAATTGAAATGAGAATTCTATGATCTGGTGCGTTGGGTGGATGTTTCTATACGCCAGTGAGGTCTGGTGAGGGACACATAAAGGAGGCGTCCTCACCAAATGCCTGAACCACATCAACTGGTTCCTTTAGATGTGGCGGTGCAGTAACTCTACTCTAACTCTCTCACGGATGTCCGAGCTCCTCACACTACTTCTAAGGCCATACCTAGGCTACTGACCAGATGAAACTCATTCTGACTCTTTTGATAACTACTCAGTAGGCTTGGGCAATATATCGAGACAAGATATATGGCAATTTCTATTTTGGTGAAAATTACAATATTACCTATAATGATATATTTTAATTTCATTTTTTATTTTGTATTAGAAATACTCATTTTAGGAGTCACTGCCTTTTCTACTTCTCAGAACATGAAAAAGTTAGATGGATTGCTGAGTGTGTCCTAACCCAGACGTTCCCCAGATCAAGCCACACTACAGAACTCACTCGCACGTGCTGTCCCTTAGAGGAGAAAAAGCCTAAATTGATGCATATTTTGCAGCTGTTTCTTAATACGTCTGCCTGTGTGACATTTGGCACCAGCACAATTTTCCCTAGAATTATCTTTCTGGTAAGACTTTGAGTTAAAAATATTTAAAGAGTAACTAAACCCCAAAACTGCTTTTTCTGCTTAATATAAATGTATTTGATATTAAGTAGTGTTGTTGATTGATCCTGGTCAAACTCTCAACATGTTAGTTTAAGTATTTCAATTTGGCTTATTTTGTTGTAAAATGTCAGGGACTGGCCTCTATGGGTTGAAACCAGGCTATTAAAATAGATTTTTACTATTGGCTGAGAACAAGATCATGTGACGTTTTGGGACCATCTTGCGTCACAAGCACCGTTAGCCCCGCCCCCTTTGGAGGTGCTGATCCTCTTTGAACTGCTCACATGATGTTTGCTTGTGTGTATGTAAGTATACTTAAGCAGATTAGTGTATCTCAGAGGCTCTGTGCATATGTTTGACTGATGTCGACGTGCCTGAGTATCCTGTTTCAGCAAAGAGGGTAAAGGAGGCGTGATCAATACACACTGTGTAATGATGGTACAATGCATTAATAGCTTAGCGTGCAGCAGGATTCAGGGAACACTCGGTAAAACATTGTATCCTGATAAAATCTATGATTTTATGGACTCAGCTGTCACTTAAATCAATGGTTGCAGTGGTATATATCAATTAGATTTACAATATTTGAGCTTTTTAGAAAAGAAAAAAGGTTTTGTGAAATCTTCTCTTAAACATGCATGTTTTGTCTGTCACGTCCCATCAGCTCTATATTCATAGCACACTTCTCAAGAATGACATAGAATTATCTCTGTGGGCCTTACAGTAGACCTGAATGGGACCTAAACTACATCTGATTGGTGTTTGCAGAACAGTGGCTCTGTAAAGGTAAATGTGTTTGGCTTCAGGGAATGACAGTAAGTCTCTTGTTTTATTTTAGGGTCATGTGGTCATGGGAAACAACGCCGTCTCGCCTTACCAGCAGGTGATTGAGAAGACCAAGAGCCTCTCGTTCCGCAGCCAAATGTTGGCCATGAACATTGAGAAAAAACAGGCTTACAACAACCGAAACGAGGCAAGTAATTTGCACACTGTACACTCCAAAACGCACACAAGCCTCCACTTCACTGCTGTAGGGCTATCGTAAGTCTGTCAAGTGATCACAATGAAGGTCAACAAGAGCCTGAGGCAGTTCAAAGCACCTCAAACTATCAGCTCAGAAGAACAAGGCTGAAGAATGTTGATGAACAACCATCAACAAAAGCTCTCCTTACACGAAAATAAGCCAGTAAGAGCCAGTTTAACAGAGCTGATGCTTTCATCTCCCCATTGCTCTTCAAAGGCCTAATGACAAGGTAGATTCCAAACAACCATAAAACCAGTGCTGGGCTGGGTGACTCAGCTCAGGAGTGTAAATAAGGTGCACCCTCACACGGGCCTGTGGTGAACATTACTCAAAGTTTGGACTTCCCTGCACTTAAGACCTGCTGCAGATGTCTGCCTCACGGTCCACTCAGACCATTTCAGGCTGTTTTTGATGTTAACCCTGTGCGTTATGGTATGTGGAGTGTTCAAACAAAATGTCACAATACGGCACACTCACCACAGGCCCTTTGTCCTTAAAAGTTGTATTTGTCAAAGCAAAATGATGGTCTGTATGTTTCACACCACACCTGAGAGCTCTAAGGCTAAAGAGTAACGGCCCATATCTCTCTTTTGAACCCTCTCAGTTGTCTTTTGATGTGTAGCATTTTCTTCTTGACCCATAGATATATTTTGACTATCTCTAGACAGAGTTCTGCCATTAGCTTGTCCTCATTAAGGAGTTTTTGTAACTGAAAGAAAAAAAAGGCTGCAAACAACTGGCAGAGCGTCATTACATCCTGCTGTCCTTAAGGCTACAAATCACTTGCATATAGAGAACATTTACTGCCTGCCATCTGGGCCGGCTGCTTAGGGTCCTTGTCAGCTCTCACAAACCACCCAGCGCTCACCAACAGAACACACACATTATACACTCCTGACAAGAACGTCAGCATTTAACTGCTTCCACATGGATGTTAGCTTTTTCTCATTTCCCACAATCAACAACAAAAAAATGTCGTTTTGATGGCTCCCAGTGATCCACAAATGCTCTAATGGGATGTTTTTTTTTTCTTCTCACTTTTTCTGCAGACACCAAACTGGGCCGGTCAGGATTCTGGGTTTTAGTCACACCAGCACAACGGATCTTCCTTTCATTGCATTCATAATGTTCTCCACCTTGTTAGCAGCTGTCTGCGTTGCACTTGGTTCAAGTCATTCTGGATTCAATAAAGTGACCAACAAAACCATTTTCACCCATGCCTGCCTTATTTCTGGACATTGCCATCAGCAGTTGAGGTCTGAGTGGTCAGACGTTTTGTATCAGTAATTCCCGATGAAATTTTAATGGGCACATTGACTCAGCATGTGGGACAGTGAGGTCTGCTGCGTGTGATGCGGCGCGTGTGTGCCCTGTAATGATGAATGGCTGTTTAGTCTGTTGGTTTTACAGTGTTACAGTGGTTCTCTTCTCTGTGGTAGTGCTGTGTGGGATGTGAGCAGAAGAGGGCAAATAGAGGTGATGTACAGTTACCAGTGGTCACTCTCTGCCAGTCATCCTGCCTGTCTGAGGACATGAGGGAGCCATAAAGAACCATTAGCCAGACGGACACAATCTTTTTAATGTCCCGCTCCACCCCCACATTTTTCTGCTTTCAACCATCTCATAACTCAGTCCTTTGATTCACCCCCCCATCCCCACCCACCCTCCTCTCTTTATTGCAGTTGCTCAAAAAAAGGCTTTCATTGCTTCATGTGCCTTTAATTTGCTTCCTACATGCAATTTAACTACCAAACAAGGGTTTTATTTTAAATACACCTGCTGGATTGCAACAAATTCAATGGTTTACAATGCATAGGGTATTTCCTTATTTGTGCGTGTGCTTCACCCACAAACGTACTCCACAACAGGAGAATGACATTGTTCCTTCCAGAGAAGGACAGACCAATAATGAATGAAGTCTTTCCTTTTTCCGTAGTGCGTCACAACAGCAGCAGCTTGTTCCATTTTGAGAAGTGTGAGGTGTAAAATCCTGTTTTTTTTTTTAGAAAATTTATAGTAAGGTCTTAGTTTATTTTAAGACGATATTAAATTTCTACACACCCCTAGTCAACTGGTTATTGATGGTGTAATAGAAAAAAAGAGAACAGGACAATTTTATGTTTTTGTTATGAGCAAATTTCATGGTTCCCATAGCATCAAATGGATTTCATTTGCATCAGTAATAAAATCATTTCCAAGGTCTTAATATACTGTACTATGAAACTAGAAAGTAAACATTGGGATTTTTCCCAAAATCTAATGTTCCTTATCCCATTTCAGATTTTTTCTGAAAATGTTATCAAAATCCCTCTATTTTTGTTTTAGTTAAAGTGCTCACAAACAAAAAAACAAACGTGCACTCTGAGGGGCGGATTCACTAAGATCTAAAATAAAGGGCGGTAAACCAGTTGCCTCCTTAAATCTTTTGGTGAGGCAGTTTCATCACCTGCTGCGAGGAATTCACTAAGATTGCAGCAATGATTAGCGCGCCTGCAGAAGTGGTGAAGACTGCATCGTTTGAACGGGCATTTTGCTCGTTCAATGTGGAGAAGCACACAATGACATTTAAAGAAGTTAAATTGGAGGTAGATGGACTTTTCTGGTGCACTAACATTTAATAATGTATAAAACTAAATAAATGTTTTTAATTTAATGTGGCTGCTCCGTTAGGTCCTGTAACTTTGCTCTGATTAGTCAATGAAAAACGGGCAGATCTGGACAGAAACCGTCCTATTGATCTGCCATTGATCCAAGTTAATGCAGCAACACAATATGTCAATCAGTCTGCACCATTTGAAGATGATCTACTGAGCATCATCCAGCAGGTCTGAGCAGCGCTGTGTCACGCACACTCTCATGTGAACATTGCGTCATCACTGCGTAAATGGTGCATATGATCAGCTGATTCTGGCCTGACATCAAGCGACATGAGAGTTTGATGGCCAAAACATGGAGAGAAAGACACAGAAGCTCACTGGAGCTGTGCGTCCGAAGCGACATCCATGGAGGTCCGCACACAGCGACCCTCTGGCTCTGCACCGCAGTGGACACACGCGTATCGGACTCCACATGGGCTTCAGGCATCCAGCTGTTCTCTCCCTCACACACACTTTACTCACGCTTTATTTTCTCATTCAGTGGATGTTCATATTGACTTTTTTACCTAAATTATTTATTATACTAGAATGGTTAACTGGAGCCTTTCCCTCTCAGCTGCATGTTTTGTGTCAACATTTACTGCAGCTGATCTCTGTGTGTGTGTTTGCACCTGCTTGTCAGTCATGCTATAACAATCACTGCAAACAGTTCCAGATTTGATGAATTGCATTGCGTCCACTGCATTAATTTATTAGCATGTCCTTTTCCCATTTTTTACGCCCCTTAAAAGGTCCGCCTACTTTACATACCTGTATCCATCAGAGGGAAAAGTGATAAATGGATTGATTGCCTATTCTGACACGCAGAAGAGTTGCATTCCTGATTCTCTAGGATTTCTACGCCTTATTAGCACGTGGAGTGACGTTTGCGCACGTTTTGATACCCCTAAACCTTAGTGAATTCACCCCTGAGAGCGCAAATCTCCGCCAAGTGCCAAATGTCCTCTACCAGATTTGGCAGATATCTGAATCAGTGATCTTGATGAATGGGCACCCCCGTTTTGTTTTGTTTTTTAAACTAGCAATAAAATGCGGATCCGATTCAGATGAAACTCGTTGGGGTAATTAAGGAACCAACTCAATTACGAACAAAGGTATGAATTTTTGTAATTTTCAGTGATGACAAATGTTTTTTAGATTTTTGAAACTGATACAGAATCAGTATATTGACCCCAATCCTTTACATTTAATGAAATCAATCATGCCTTAAGGTGTCTTTGCTTACATTTTTTAAAAAATCAAAATATGTAATAAAAAAATTATTACCTCCTTGGCGGAAGGTGAAAACTGAAATTAACCAGTGGACTAAAGAGCTGGACTTCTGTGTTCAAAAATGAAGGAAAATGGTCAGCATAGCTAAGACTTCAGGATTTCTCTGGTATGAACTGAATGCTACATGTAGCATCAGTATCTCTTATTGTTCAACGAAAGGCTGGTTGAAGTATGCGAAAGCATGCATGAAGTCGGCTGAATAAACCAGTGTGGAACGCAACACCAAACCAGCACTGGTCCCATAGGAAAGCGTTATAGATGTAGCATGCGAAAGGAAAATGTTACGTGTCAATATGACGACCCAAAACGCTAGGCTAAGCTAGCTCACCAAACAAGCTATAATTCTATGAAGCTGGTATGTGTCATTTAACATGAATAGCCTTCAATGACATTTTCTGTGATATCTTCTCTCTTCATCAGGTGGTGACAACTGTTGGACACTTTGGAGTAAAACCGTGAATCCTTGTTTTCTCTCAACTAACCACTGTTAAAACAGTCAACATGTATCTTTCCCAAGTTCTTTGTGTTTCGTCCATTCCTGGGCAACAGGCCTCGCACATATGGCGTGCATTTCATGGTAGCAATGGCTTCATCGGAAGAAATAGAATTTTGTAATGACCCAGCCCTTAACCTGATTTAAAGTCTTCCCAGAATGACATATCTGGAGAGTTTTTGCAATAAAGTGGGAAAATATTGTAACATCAAGCTGTGCCTTGTTAAAAAAGAAAAAAAAAAAAAAAAATAGAACCCAAACAGACCTGAGTGCTTCTTTGCTTTGAGTATATTTAGTATCATTAAAGAACAGAATGTATTTTTATTCATTTATTTTGGTTGTTTATTTGGCTTGATAGAAATGCTCTCTGGCTACCATCTGTTTACCAACAGTTTACTAGTTTACCAACTATTTGTATGACTGTTTTGGGAAATAAAAACAATGGTTTCTGTCTGTAATTTGAGCTTGGAAATGAAAAAGATAATATAAAACTATAAATTAGGGACCTGCACGACAGTGGTGTGGTTGCAACAAAAACCAGCTGTGGCCTAAAACATGAAAAAAATCAAATTTCAACAAACTGATAAAAACATGATGAAATCCATGTATTAAAATAGCACTGTTCATCACACATGTAGAGACATATTGGTTGGTTCTGGATTCTTAAAAATAGAAAAAAAAATTCTACAAACTAAAAACATAATTTAAAAGTTTCTTTTATCAGTAGTTAGAAATGGTGGGACGCTACACTGAGCTCACGATACGATAGACATTAATGGGCTTGCAAAAACAGTATGATTTTTTGGAAAGGATGAAGATTTTTAAAATGCATTTTAAACTCTGGACATACTTACTCTGTTACTTACAATATATACTTACTCGATTGTTCCACCTTTAGTAGTTGGATACTGAAAAACTAATAAGGTATGAAATGAATGGCTTCAATTTAGGAGTAAAAATAGATACACAAATACACTTCATGCCATTTAGCTTGAAAGGATAGATTTTTTCAAAGGAAACAACCTTTCTCAAACTGTGAGCTACTTTATAGGTACTGTATAGTCTGAAAGGCTACCAGTTAGAAAAGCACTTCTTAAATACTACATTTTCACAATTTGACTTTGATTAGAGGATAAGATATGAAAGCTTAGCTGTGACTTTAAATTGTATAGAAATCATTCCAGCAAATTATTTCTGTCTATTTTTATTTTTTAATAATGTTAAGGTCTCATTTATTAAGATAACTGTTTTTCAGGAAATTTTCTTTGATCTCCTGACATGTTTTGACTGTCAGTCTTCCTCAGAGGCGTCCGCTGATCGCTTTGATGTTTCCTTGACTTCCGCGTAATAATTCCAGCAAGTTCTTTATGTCTTATTTTTGAATAATGTTTCATTTATTCAGACTACTGTTTTTCACACCAAAGCAATCAGCAGACACCTCTGAAGACGACTGGCAGTTGACCGTCGAAACAAGTCAAGAGATGAAGGTAAAGTTATTTCTCCGAATTCATGCAAACGTTTCATTTTCATTAAATTGTATCGAAAATCCACCTTGAGTTTTTAAACATATATCTTATATATATACTGTATCATATTATATGGAACCTACCACTGACCATACACCAGACCTGCAACATTAAAAACATTTCTCACAATGTTTCAGTGAAAATATTCATTTCAAGATGGTTACTTTAACACTAAAACTTTGTCAGCAATATTTAACTTTACTAAGTACTAACTACGTCTCACATCTATTTATCTTTGTGAGTTTGAATCCTGGAAAGTAAATCAGATGGAGCTCATTGGTGACTAGAGCTCCTCACAAGGTCCACGAGGGGCTACCTGATGCCTACGGGCACCGTGTTGGTGACCCCTGTTCTACTGTATGACTGTTTTGGTACTTGGAGTGACTTTGAGTCAAGTGTGTTTTTGGGTGCTATTGTTTCTATGGAACTCTAGGGTTGACCAGAGCTCCTGCAACCTATGGTTCAATATAGGGGTAAAACTCAAATGTACATGGAGAACATGCAAACTCCACATATAAATACTCATCAGGTCTATCTTGTGGTTTGAATTCAATTCCATGTGCGCCACACAGTGGACTTTCAGCGATGATGAGGGGGAATCGCGCTGCTATTCTCGGACGCTGGAGCTCCTTCTTTTCCCATTTGGAGCCACAAACATGAAGAATTGCTAAAATTATCCTGAACTTTCTTATCCTGTATTTGACATTTTGGAGAGTCTGAGTCTTCCATGACTGTGGCTTTAAAGTTGTTTTTTTTTCTGTCCAAAAATGTCTGACACAACTCCGGGTGAGGATCATTGATGAAACAACTGCACAAAGGCACAGAGGCCTCAGGGCCACACCATCTGAATGCTGACGTCACCTCCTCCTGTGTGCTCTGCATTAACAGAGAGAGAGGAGACAGTAAAGTGATTGGTTTGTCCACTCCTCAAGCCACACCTTTTCACTGTGACACATCATGGAATGAAGTGTCACGGCTCTAAATATTCACATGCACCTTGAACTGTGCTTATACACGTTGTGTTTTTGGTGAGGAATCCAAACCAGCTGCTCACAGCCCTGCTGACCACAATGTCTGCCTCTGCACTGTGGACAAATAAGCAAACAAAGTCAGGACCGAGGTCAGCATTGGCTTTCACACACTGCATTCCCTCATGAAAATGTCCTTTTTTTTCTCCCCCTTTTTTTTTTTTGTGTGTTTCTTTTTCTGTTAAGACAACAACTTCCTGTACTGTTAAACTGATCCCATAGGAATCAGTTTTTTACAAAGTCCAAGACCTTTTTTTTTTTTTTTTAAACAATATTATTTTATGGGAAAAGCTCCCAAACACAGAATATCATATCCACACACATGATCTCCTTTCGTTGTTGCCTCACTCCTGTAAAGTGTCACATTGGTCGCCTGCTTGATAAAAATCATTTCCAGAAATAAATAACAGATTAAGTGCCACACCTAGTGGCTGAAGGGGGTAGAGCATTCACAATTTATTGGGACTGCAGAAGGTGATCAAGCCCTGAATGAAAAAGTATTCTGACCACGAAAGAAAAAAAAAAATCCCACAGATGTTAAACCTGTTGGTTTGTGGCAGATCCAGTTGCTGAACTCACCCCGTGTTTTCTGGGGTGGGGTGGGGTGCCCCCCCACGTTTGTTTTTATACTTCAGATTTACAGAGTTGAATCTAATGACACTGAGTGATGTACCATACCAACTTCTACAAGGAGGAAGGTTCTGACTGTAGGATGGAGGCTGGATGTTGAGGTCACAGAGGTCATTGTGTGTCGATAGTAGAAAGAGGAGTTTTTTTTTTTTTGTTTTTTTTTTTTTTTTTTACAAATGATTATCTACTAAATCTACACACTTTTATCTGTATTTCATTGGTAACCCACATGGGCACAAAGCGCCAGTCTAAGGGAGAGGCAAATTTCAAATTACTGAAAATATTCATGTACTACAGTTAGTGTTTATTGTGATTATTTTTCAAATAAAGTTGTGTAGTAGTGATACAATTCACTGAATGTGTTAATAAAAAATGGATTTATTACTCGGATGACGCACTGTTTCTTATTTGAAAGGTGTAACAGGTTAAAACTCGCGCGTAAAGAATAAAGGACCGTGCGTAATGGCGACAATAGAGAAACGATTGCGGATAACACCTCGTGATCTGAACGAGCATCAAGTCAAATCCACAGTTTGCATCGTTTAAACGTCTTTCACGCTCTAAAGTAATAGTCTGATGTCGTCTCTTTGCTGATCAGTTTGGCAGCTTTTTGGATCAAATGCGAAACGCTTTGTGTTGTTAAACTCTCACACCTTCATCATCTTCAACAACAGGAACAAACGCACATCAAGAGATCTCCACACGTGACAGCAGCAGCATGCAGGGCTGTATATGAGCGAAGAGGCAGCAAGCATCAGGACCAGTCCGGAGTCAGCAGCGCGCACGCTCCCTCAGACTCTCTCTCTTTCTCTTTTTTTCCCCTTCTTCTTCTTCTTCTTCCTTCTGCAGAGCAACACATGTGTTGGCTCAAAGGACAAGTTTGTGCGTAAGAAAGCGCAGGTTAACGGAATCTCAGCAGCTTTTTTGGAACAGAGAGAAGGAAAGGAAAGGAAAGGAAAGGAACCCCCTTCCTCCTCCCTCCTTCACTGCTGCCACCTTTTTCCTCCTCCTCGGATCTGTTCTCTTCTGGAGACACAAGTTTCTCACACAGACAGAGGGATGCTGGATATTTCAGAGCCATGCAGGCACTCTGAGGGAACCTGAAAGTGAACCAGAGAGGAATTAAACCAAATAGCAAAAGGTATACAAGCATCACAATGTCTTAATGAGTGTTTGTTGGTGATTTTACGCGCGCTTGAGCGCATTTTGGCTGAGGCGCGTTTGAGCTGTACGCAATTCATTTTCCAAAATGTTTCCAACGCTGTTTCTGTTTCATTCTCATCATCATCATTACATCATTGTCTCGGAAGGTGTCGGTTTTGTTGCACTTTTCTCACAGTAATCTGATTTGGTGCTGGTTCTTCTATCCGCAGCGGACACTGGAAGCAGATCAGCGCGCGCCCCGTGCAATGAGTCCAACAGGCGATGTGATGCCGATGTGTTCGCGTCTCGGCTGATGTTTTGACGCGTTTGTGGATCAAAACTCAAGAAACTGGAGCGACGACTGAGAGTTCACCACGAGCCCAGCCGCCACTGACTTTTTTCAGCTGGAGTCCGAACAACAGCCCCGCCGTCCAGATGCAGTTTCGACTCTTCTCCTTTGCTCTGATCATATTGAACTGTATGGAGTACAGCAACTGTCAGGCGCCGTCGCACCGCTGGAGGAGAAGCAAAAGAGGTAAAACACGTTTGGGAGCATCACTTCAACTCCAACCTTTTTGTTTTTTTTGTTTTTCCCCTTTCATGGTTTTCCATAAACGCAGCATCTTGATAAACTCATGAAATACAAACAAAACTCAGCAAATTCTCACGATTTTATCTTTGGATGTTGTTAATATTAACTAGTTGGAGATTTCTAATTTGTGTGTAGCATATTTTAATGCTGTAGACCGTGCGTAAAATGTGGCAAATTTGTGGATAGTGGGATTGCTAAACACGTGCGTTTGTGAGAGTTTTCCATTCATTTTTTTTTTTTTTTTGGCTTCTACAGCCCCATTTTAAACACATATAACAGACTGTGTTGCATTATGGGGCTGGTTGTCAGAGAGATAATTCAAAAAGATAGCTGTGGAGGTGTTACATATGTAGCCCTCCCCAGTCCCAGGCTCATTAACTGGCACATCTCTTCTCTATCCCCTGTTAAGCTTGTTTTAATTGATCTCATATCCACTTTGAAGAGTTGGTATAGGAAACTTCGCATAACAATCGCTCAGCAGAGGCGCAGGGGGTCGAGACAGGGATCAGCCCCCTTTGTAAATACCCTCTCTGCTCCCAGTGAATGGAGGAGACAGTAGGATTAGGAAAGTGGCCCCTGTGGAGCCCCTTCACTGACCTGTGACATAACACCAATCCACCAAAAGTCATCCTCAGGGGGAGATGTGTTGGGCTTTATTGGGGCACACATGAGATCACGCACTCTTGGTACAGTAAAAGCACATTTACAGTTAGGAGGTGGAAGCAGAGGGGTCTTGTAAATTATAAGGCAATCAGAGATTTAATCATATGCGTTGCTTGCCAGGGGGGACGGACGGACCTCCGACCAAACTCCTTGCAAGCCCTCCTCTGCCCATCTGCAAATAATCAGGCAATCACTGCAGGGTACTGGCGCACGCGCACAGACACACACACACACACACACACACACACACACACACACACACACACACACACACACACACACACACACACACACACACACACACACACACACACTCCTCTTCCCTCCCTGTGCACTTTGTGATAGCACGCAAAGCGATAGAATGTCAGTGGGAGCCACCTAAACCTGCTGGGGTATGTCTGAACATCTTTAGCTGCCTCCATCCATGTGCTCCATCTGTGTGTGTGTGTGTGTGTGTGAGAAAGGAACACGGAGGAGAACAAGGTGGGGGTGGGTTAACCAGTAGGTATGAGATCAAAAGGTTAACTCACACATTTGACCTCAGGGACAGCTTTAGGCCGAGCATTAGAAGCTACACATTGTTGCCTCCTGATCTTTGAACGGATGTTACACTTGTCAAATAAATCCCAGCTAAATATCGACATGTTTTTTACCTTACCAAATTAGTTCTAGGTGTGTGTGCGTGAGCTTTGAAATCTGGATCAGCGCTTATGGGTGAAAACCAAAGGTGGCAACTTGCCCAGTAGTTCCAGTAGTTAATATTGGCTCCCTTCTTTTATTTATCACGGTTGTATGAAGAGAAAAAAAAAAGCATGTGTAGGAGATGTTTGTCCAATAAGCTCAAACATTTCTCTTGCCCTCAAGGTTCCTGTGACAGCTTTATATACAGCCTGCCTGTCTGGCATGCATGGGGAGCTATCCAAACCGTTCAGGAGTGTTGAGACCCAGACACGCTTCAAACTCACTTTTGGCACGACTGCTTCATGTGTAGCAAAAGACACCTAGCGTAATATAACCAACACCTTTTTTTTTTCTTTTTAAAGATGGTGTATGTAGAGAAAGAGAGAGAGAGAGAGAGTGTGTGTGTGTGTTGGGGTAGGGGGGTGGGGTGGGTGGGGTGGGGGTCGGATTGATTGATATACTGCCTGCATAAGCGAGTGAGGTGCGAGGGATGGAGATGCCATCATTGTGAGGGTATGTTGAGGCATAAAACAACCATTACGTATGACTGCGCTGCTGCCAAGATCAGGATCTTTGTGTGGTCTGATCTTGTCTTGTACACACACACACACACACACACACACACACACACACACACACACACACACACACACACGCACACACACACACACACACACACACACACACACGTACACACACACGCTACTACCACTCAACCTCCTGTTTGCTCGGTGTAACTGCATGAATAGATTTTCTTTAATCTACAACAGATGACCAAACATATTAAATTTACACCTCCTTAGCTTCCATTCTGCCCACCAGAAACAGGAAAATGATGCCAATGAGCCCTGCTATGATATCATAGTTAGACACAAGGGTATTACTTTTCATTTTTATTCTCTGGCTAATGATGCCACCTGCTGACTACATAAAATCAGGCCGGAGGACCAGCGCTAGCCTGCCTGGAGGAACAGAGTTACACAGTGGGGCCCTAAGCCGTTAAACAGGTAATGAATAGGTAATAGCAGCAGAGAGTGGTGAAAAGCTGCCATATGATATTGTTAACCCTTCCACATTTAGCTAGAAATCCAAAAATCAGAATTCCCAGCAGGCCCGAGCATGTCCAGGATCACATTCAGCTGTGTAATATGTTACTCTGCTGCATTCGCAGATGTTCCTGAAGGACAAAAACTCACTTCATGAAGCCTTTGCACTACAGACGTTCACTTCTGTTGGTGACAGTTTGCATAAGGAACGTTTTTGGAACCAGAAACAAACCTTTGATTTGTAAAGTCCATCTCTCTGAAAGCGTGTCTGAGCCTCTAGGTTAGGTTTAGTTACAGCAAGGCAGAAACTATCATGATTTGAAATTTGTTTATAAGTCAAAGGCAGCTTTTGGCTGTATTTGTTTAAGAAGTATTTAGTCTTTGGAAGCAACTGAGCCACTCAAGCAGAGTGGCCTCTGTTTCTAAGCCCTGGAAACCAAGTCTGTGTGTGAGAGCTCACACAAAGCTCCCAGGTTTGTGGGTGTAAGTGTTAATGTTGGAACCCAGTCCTCCGACGCAATATAATATGTTGATTAAGTGCCTAAAGGGGGGATGAGAGCGAGTGCTCCAAGAAGCTGCTTTTTAAACCAGCTTTGCCACTCTTGCCTTTGGAAAAAGTGAAAAAGTGAAAAAGAGCCGCAGATGGCACGTCTGTTAACGGGGCCTCTCCTGCCATTATACCACTTCTAATCCAGGTGATGTTAGCGCTGCATCCACACTCCTTCTCTCCTTTCCACAAATAAAACCAGGAGCCATTTATTTCATTTATGGGGCTGAGTATGGAAATGCTGGAAAGCCATCTGATGGGATAGAGGAGACTGAGAGCACATCACATCCTCCCCCCCCCCCCCCCTTCCTAATTTTAGCTGTCCTCTGAGATTGTGCTTGTTAGAGAGGGGATTTTTAAAGGGATGAGGAAGGCATATTTAAGCAGATCAGCTGGAAAAGGCTGAATGTGAACAGCATCACCTGAGAGGGATTACAGCGAGTCTTGACCTGAGCCCCGAACTCTGGCATCAAGGAGCAGACAGAGGTGTAAAGAGTACTGATTTATCCTATACTCAAGTAGAAGTACTGTATTTTGATTGAGATTACAAGTACAAGTACATGAATTACTCAAGTAGAATTAAAAAGTAGCTCAGTTAAATAGTACTCAATGTCAAGGTTACTATAGTTACTTTCACCCCCATGTTTATTGTTGGTAATAAATCTTGTTGTGGTTCCCTTGCATACAGTAAACATCTCATGTAGAAACTTTAAAAGGTTGGAACTTAACTTATTTTCCCCAAAGGCATCTGTATAAAATAAAAAGTTTGTCATTTAAAAAAAATAAAAAAATAACACCAATGACTTAAATTCAAAATAAATGAATGATCATGCTCTAGGTATAGCTACGTTTATGAACGTTTAAACTGAGAAGGAAAAAAAAACGGCATTCACTGGTGTTCTGGTGCGGGGCATTATGTTTAATCTGATTGGTCGGCTATGATGTGATGCATTTGATTGTTGTCTGGTCATTTCATTTTTTGTAGTTTCACAATCTCTGTTGATCATTTAAAAGAAAAAAAAATAATTTACTCAGTAACAGCTGGGTGTAGAAATGTAACAAATTACTACTTCAACATATTTAAGAACATGTAAAATTTCTGATTTAGAAATATACTCAAAAAAAGTACAAGTACCCATAAAACTTAAAGCAACTTAAATCCAGTAACGTGAGTACTTGTGATCTATTACTTTCACCTTTTGGCTCCCAGGGCCCCCGTCAGCTAATCAGAGTACAGGGAGATACATACCAGCACACCCTGCAGGTGCAAGCCCTCCACCTTTACATAGCGCTCACTGTTTCTAACCAATCACATCCAGTGTCTGCCTTGGGAATAGTGGTGCCCATTAAGGACAATGACTCACTTATTCAGTGTATTGATAAATGAAATTAGTCTCACCCAGCCTGTAAACTCCATGGAATGAGTGGCCCCTTGTTTGGCCTCTGCTGTCGATCCCGGCCTGAGAGTGTGGCTCCGGCTTCCAGTCGCAGCGGTATCAGATGAAGCTGGAGAAAGGCTTCTCAGTGCACCCGTGCCATGCTACACGAGTGAGAAACAAAAAAGACGTAGCAGTGGCATGAGCTTTCTGCAAAGGATACATTTAACAGAGATGTTTACTGATGAACTGATACTGACCTAAAACTCTCCATCAAATGTCAATCTGCAGATTCTTGTCTTCACTTTTCTATGTATCCACATCTATCTACTCTTTAGGTGTTGCAGGATATTCATTTCACATCAATAGGAAACCTAGTTTTACAACACGTACCCATTAAGCAGAAGTGTAAAGAGTACTGATATATCTATACTACTCAAGCAGAAGTACTGTTACTTCATTGAAATTGTACTCAAGTACAATGAAGTCATACAGAAAATACTCAAGTACAAGTAGCTCAATTAAATAGTACTCAAAGTATGAGTTACTTGTTACTTTCACCCTCATGTTTATTTGTAGTAATAAATATTGCCGTGGTTCCCTTGCATACAGTAAACATCTCATGTATAAAGTTAAAAGCTACATTTATGAACTCTAAAACTGAGAAGTGCGGTGCATTACGTTTAATTTGATTGCTAAGATAGATGTAGTTTCACATTGTCCTTTGATCATTTTACAACAAAATATACTAATTTACTCAGTAATTGTTTTGATATGGATCAAAACTCATATCTCGATAATTGTTTTGAAAATAGCGATATTGATATAAATCTCGATGATTTTATTTCAAATGAAGTGTGATCAGAAAGATAATTCAGAGTTAAATTTGCTAATGTAAAATGCCACACAGGGACATTTATTACCAACCAGTTGCAAAATATGTGCCAATTTTGGCTTTTTCTCCTATAATGGACAGCATGTGTGAGTGAGGTCTATAGTGTGGCTTGTTTAGGGGAAGGTCTGGGTTAGGACGCACTCAGGAATCCATAAAACTGTGCTTTTCATGCTGTTTTGAGAAGTAACGAAATAAATATATATATAGGCGATATTGTAATTTTGTATATAACCAATATAGAAAAATCGATATGTCGATATATCGCCCAACCCTAGTTGGGTGTAGAAATGTAACAAATCACTTTACTTCTTTTAAAACGTACTTAAGTACAAGTAAAATGACTGATTTTAGAAATATACGAAAAAAAAGTACAAGTATTCATAAAAGCAACTCAATTACAGTAAGGTGAGTACTTGTAATCACCTCTGCCAATAATCACATCACAGCAAGAAAACAGTAATTGTGCAAAAGTTTAATAATATTTTTTATTTTTTTTTACCCTTTTCGTAGTGAGTGGGGAGTGCTGAGTGGGGGAATACACAAGGGGATCTTCTCTTCCACTTTCAATCATTGTCTTAAGTAGATCTCATGGGCTGGCAAAGCCAAATGCCAAACAGATGTTTTTATTTCAGGATTAATTTTTACCACACTGTAAAAGTTCTCTTTATTTCCATTCAGGAAATGTGAAATAAAACAAACTTATGATATAAAGTCCACTAATACACACCATATTTCCTCATGCTGTTAGGAAACTCCTGAGCAGCTCACAAAAAGTTGAGAGTGTGAAGGAGATTTTGTAACCATCACCTATGCCCGCTTCCCCAATCCGCATGCCACTCCCCCGCAGCAATTAAACCTTAATATGTTTCCTTATAGAGCTACCAAATATGACCAGCCAATTTAGTCCAAATCTCTCAAGTTTATGAGGCTGTAAAGACCATAATGTTGGGAATGATTTCTAAGTGCCACTTATAAAACAACAGCACCAGGAGCATTTATTTCCTTTGCTAGGAATGTCTCATAGAAAACCTTCACAGGTAGAAGAAGGGGAGAACCTTTTAGTTTCCAGACCTCTCATTCCTAAACCACACCCATTCATTCAAACGCTGCTCAGAGGTAATGATGTCAACACAGAAAATATGATGCTTTTTATTCCCTCTGTGAATCTCGTCTTGGGAATTGTTCAAATGTTGCCATTTTTTTCTGCAGTGATGTTTCTGAATGAAAAGCTTGAAATAGAAAGAGTGCCATCTAGTTTTGAGTTTAACATCACATTTTGCAAATGGGCTTTTCTCGAATTGATTCAATATGCATCCACATACCCAAAATAGTAGATCATGATTTTAGATGCACCCAAATGAATATTCTTGGCCGAAAACAGAAATGAGGAAACCAAGGCTGAAAACCGAAAAAAAAATATTTTTTCCAATTATTAGTACCATTGCGTTTATAGCTGTGACTGTGTATACTAACTGACCAAGGCAAATCAAGGCATTGCCATTGCATAAATCAATACAAGAGCACTTAAAGAGCGCAAACCTAGGCCAAGTTTAGATCAGCTCACCAAATTTTATTTAAATTGGTTTATAACTTTTTAAAATATCCTTGTTCATAAACTTCTTCTGGGTACTGTACCTACAGTACAGAATCATCTCCAAAATCGAACTTGTTCTTTCTTTTGACATTGTCTATAAGCCCACCAATTTCATTTAAATCCATTCAAACATGCACATTAACAGACAAGTTCTTGATGAAGGGTAGCATCTCTGCTTTATCAATGGGAAGTCTGTTCCGCTTCTCATTGAGAACATGAGCTGCAGACTTGACCTGTCAATGCTCTAGGCTTCTATTGCCTGGATAGTCCACGTCGTTTGACTCTATATGAACACGTAAGGTTAGGGCTAAGGTTTGTACTTCAATTGATTACAGTGGTCTTGGAACATTTCAACTAAAAGTGACTGAAAAAACACTGAAAAAAACAAGGATTTAACATGTTTAGGGACAATGATGCAGCTTAAATGCACACATGTTCTTTGATACGCTGAGAAAAAGCCAGTGAGGGATTCACTAATGTGCTTCACCTTCACCTTGTTCTCCTCTCCTTCCTGCCTTTTGCTGAAAATCATATCCACGTTGTTATAGAGCATCAACAAGTTCGGCTGAACTACAACCGGAACTTCTCCACGCCGAATAGCATGTACCACATTCCCATTAATTCAATGAAATGACTCGGTTCGAGGTAAAATTGTAATCTACGTTGAATTGCCTTTGAAACGATATATCACACGACTATGTTTGGATAATTTTAGAAAATACCGGAAAATGGGGGGGTGCCCTTTCAAAGAGGTCTCCGAGAGGCTCTTGACATTCGCTCATAGAAGATCCATCTCAAATTACAGCCCGATTCAACAAGCATAAGCAAAAGTAGTCATTTGAAAAATGGGGCCCCCTGGTGCCCCCGTGGCTCATATGGAGTAATGGGCCCCATTCATATTGTATATTGCTATGTGTCAATGATTCGGTACCACCAACTGTTGCAATATTTGATTCACAAATAATGAGATAACAATTTTAATGGAAATTGCAGAAAAAAGGGAATTGTGCGAGGCATTATCGTAATCAATGTTGAATTACCTTTGAAATGATATATCACACGACTATGTTTCTATAAATTTGGAAATTACCGGAAATGGAGGGTGGGCCCCCGGGCCCCATTTTAAAAAAAGGACTCTGAGCGTCTCATCATATTCTTTCACAGAGTATTTATGCCAAACTGCATTCCGATCTAACAAGAACTAATGTAGGAGTAGTCATTTGAAAAATGGGGCCCCCGGGGACCCCCTGGTGCCCTTGTGACACATACGGGGTAATGGGCCCCATTTATGTATTGGTATGTGGCAAGGATTCAATACCACCAACCGCTGTAATATTTCACTTGCAAATAAATGATAATCGACTTTGGTTTTTTTCTCTTTTGGGGCGCCCCCAGACCCCAAATCAAAAATCGGGCTCCGAGCGTCAATGTGTACACATCCATAGATTATGCCTACCAAATTTCAGCCCAATCCGTTCACGAATAACCGAAGAATAGCGATTTTAACTAGTGTACACAACAACAACAACAACAACAACAACAACAACAACAACAACAAACAACTACAAAGTGAGTGCCCGGCCTAAAAACAAGCAGCTCTACAACTCTGCAAAATAGCATTGTGAACGTAAAACAAGACCAATCAGGGTGTTAAAATGATCCTAGCCAGTTTCTAATGAGCTCTAACTCAAATCATACAATGTTCATATGAGTTTCAGCAAAAACAGGAAACCACAGATTATCCCCTTGTTTACCTAAAACCGGGTGGTGTGAACGGCGCTAAAACAACCTTGGATGAATACAGATGCAAAGTAAATACTCAAAATAACAAACCGCCTCTGTCATCAGTGGTTACAGCCTGCATATAGAAATATTATGGCATGAATAAGTTGATCAGAGGTGTGATTGACTAGCTCACTGTTGTGAGATACTGATCTAGCCGGACATTTGGTGAAGACAAAAAAGGCAACGATTGGTATTCGACATTAGCAAACTTCAAGTGAATCACACGCCTGTCCAGCATTACCACATGTGGTCCATCCAGAAACCTCAGTCAAACACCTTTCATGACTGTTGGAGATTTGGCCAGAAGAAAGTTGGCAATGTCTCTATCCACAACTGCCAGAAACATTTTTAGTTGTTGTTAGGTGTTTTGAAATAATCCCAAGTTGGATCAAAACGTAACCCATCGCAATGAGCTATGACCACAGGTTCTCTAATAATAAACCCCTTCTCTAAATGGTAATGCTGTTGTTTTATTTATTGCATCTGAAAACAAATTTCTTGACATTAAACACTGGTTGCTTTTGTTGGTGTCAAACTTTGATTAATAGTCCTGGAAGACGTTTGACAAAGTTTAGGCCAGTTTGTTCAGGTTTTAAACATGAACAAACCGATGCAGTAATTAAATAGCAACAATGTACAGGATGAGCAGAAATAGTAGACACATAGATTAAATGCATTAATAATAGTATACAGTTAGTTGGTCTTTAATCTTAGCCTCCAAACCTGCACTAAATTGGCTTCTGCAGCGAATCCATTAATATCTGCGTAAACGTGATACAGAGCAAATTTGCCCCTTTGAGCATGAACCCTCTGCAGAGTATCAATATATTCCACTTGTAAATGTAGAAGCAGCTGAGCTTTTGAAAAGGCTCATGTGCAGCAACATAAGAGCCACTGAAGCGGTCTTGGTGTTCCTATACAAAGCCCTACTCTGTATCTGCTCCTATTTGTCCTGTCATTGTGTTCCTCCGAGCACGTGGTGACTAGATTCGCATCGATCGGCATAGGCTGGAAATTGGAAACTCAAGGAGGCCTTGTGAGACAGTACACCAACGTATCCAAAGAAACGCACACACATATACACTGGCTGTTTGATTCAGTGCTGCCTCCATAGGCGTCTGATTGCAACCCCCCGCGCCCTCCTCTTAACACTCAACAGATGGACAAGACTCCCCCACTAGAATCCATGCTTTTATGGGACCGCTAATTACGCTTACATGCCACATCAAAAATAAAGCTCTGCATGCAATGCCTTTGGTATGGAGAGGAAGTGAGCTGGTCAGATGCAATAAAGCGTCTTTCTGTGAAGCACGCCTGTAATTTAGCAGCCTGCACTTGGACATGGAGAGGTAAAGGTAAACGTGGTGCAGCTCCCCCAATGCTGCCTGCTGACTAAAGAACTGACCGTGCCCATCTGTGTAATTACAGGAAATTAGTTGCCTGATAATTCTTAATTATATATTCTTTAAAAACCTTTACTCACCCAAATGACATTTGAGGAGAACCGACTGTACCAAGCACACAAACAAGGCCCCACCCTTTGTCCCTGCAACTAATTACTACTACACCATTGAGGCTTTGGTTGAAGTTGGACTAAATGTTGGTAAATCAGCACGTTCAATCCAAATGAAGTCTGTATAGAATAAACTTTTGACTCGTCACTGTAAGACCTTTGAATGAACTAATGTATGCGCCTCACTGTGGACTGTTTCAGTTTTGTTTTCTTGGCAGTGGAGCTGTGTTGAGACTGCGTCTATATCTCCTCACACTCGAGCTTTGCGGTGAGTGTCGGAAAAGGCTTCATGGCTGCCTGTGGAGTGCAGAAGCACCCGGCGTGTTTTTAATCAGGAACAAGGCTGGGAGTCATTACTGGGCCTTGATGCTTAGCTCATTGTCTCTGTGACTCCCTCTTTGTGGAGAGACAGGAAAGCAGAGCAGAGCGGGAAGAAGGGAGGGAGTGTGGACGGGGGGCTACGGCGAGGGCAGCGTAGCATGCATGTTAGATTTAAAGGGGTCCTAAAGGTCATCCACTGTAGACTTATGAGGTGAGAAGAGGAGGAGCATGAAAGGAGGAAAGTGATGGAGGGACATCATGCATTGGCAAGTGATGGAGTGGTTGGAGAAGAGTTGTCTTGTTGTGCATCAAAGCTAAACAAAGACTTGGGATTAGCTTTGAAATTGTAGCTTTTCTTAGTGTTTTTCTACGCTAGAAGATCTCTTCTGTCAGTGCTGGTCAGTTTTCCACTCTGGTACTATTTGTTGAGCTTTTTCTGAGAGGAGAACGCACCTCTGTCAGTCTTAAAACAACTCCTGTTCAGCTGCTTTCTATCTGAGTTGACAGGCACAGACTTTCTCTTAGTTCTTTCCTGTCCCAAAGGTAAAAAAAAACGAAACACATGTTCCCTGATTTGGAGTGTGTTCTGGGAGTTGTGCATGGTGCACGTTAGCAATGTCAAACACTAGCTAACCCGGCTGTAGATGAGTTCCACGAGCCTGCAGTGAGGAAAGAAAAAGTTATTCTCTGTAGTTTGGGTCATTTTAAATACATGTTTTTGTAGAATAAACTAGTGTTACCATCCATCCATCCTTCTCACATTCTGTATGTTCTTAACCTGATGCTTATCCATCGTGCAAAACCTGAGACGCATTGACATTCCTGTGCAAAAGCCTTTTTTGATAAATAGCTTTTAGAACAATCACATCTTCTTTCATGGGGTCAATTACTAAGTTTGATTAATTGCATGGATTTGTTTTTTTTTTTTTTTCTGTAATTCAGAAATGATGTGACTAAAGTGATCTCAAATACAGGATAGTGTTTTGATTTATCTTCAAATTCTTACTCCGGTCTGTCTCTCTCAATGTATAACTTACGTTAAAGCTAAACAGAACCTATTTAAAAGCAGTGTTTCTCTTGCTGTTAAACTATTTCCTGTGTGTGCTTTTGTGCATTTCTCCAATAGTACACACATCTATACTAATACGGATACAAAAAAGTGTAGAAGAGTAATTGTGGGTAGAAATGTGCAAGCTGTGTTATAACTTTTTCCCCCGCTACACACTTTAATGCCATGCTCTTCCACAGAGCACATCAATTGTGGTGATTGCTTTGGACTTGTCTTTCTTCATGAGGGTTTCTTGCTGATTTCCTTGGTACGAACCCAGACAATAAAACAAAAATGTGGTGGAGCCCAAAGTTAGACAGAGGAGTATAAAGCTTTAAAGGGTGGGGGGGAAGAGAAAACCATTAACATTTCTCAGATTCTTTCGTTCTTTCTCCGTACCTCTAGTTGTGCACTTGTGTTACATCTTGGCTGGCTTCTCCTCCACTGGATATTATTTTATTTGGATTGGGGCCAGGAGTCAGGAGCAGCGGCCTTAGCTGTGCTAACAGCTGTCACTGGCAGGAGGAACAACGAATGGGCTTCTGTACACGAGGTCAAGTGTGGTTTACATGTTTACCAGCTTATAGCTTCAGAGATGGCACCACCGTAGTTCTGTAAGGGACGCGAGTGAGGAGGAACCCAGCCGGTTAGCATCACTAAGGATTAGATAGTATCTCTGGGATATTTTTCCTCACTGTTCAGACAAGAGGAGACAACTCCTCCGCTTCTGCTTTGTGCATTTTGGACGTTTTTGAGGAATTTTGTTCCAACAGCCAGAACTCAACCACCCGATTTCCCTACTTGTTTGTTGCAGTAAACATTGTGGCATGTCGGCGCAAGACCAGTACAGCCGCCTTGCATCTGACTCGGCTGCCTTTGTGAAATATGTTTGGTGAACTCATGGCACCCAGAGATTAATGATGTGGGTCTTCAAAGTTTCTTTTTATTGCAGCGCCTTCATTAGAGCCTGAATCTTTGGTGGCAACTGTCACAAGGGCACATGTTTCACTTTGCTAAAAGGAAATTAATTGAAGATCCTTCTTGTGTGTTGGTCTTGTTTGCAGATCTGTCACGAATGCTGTGAATGCCTCTGTAATGGAGTCACATTTATACCACGTTAGAGGCGGGTATGTTAGTTATAGACAACTCGTTCCTGGTTTTATTTTTGTTTAGGTTCCGGTTTGGATATATTGTGTAAAATTTTACATTTCTCTATACAAATGTGATAGTTTTAAAGCTTTTAGAAGACATGGGGTGCACTACTGTGTTTTTAACAGTTATGGAAGTGGTTGTACAAACGTACAAGGAAGGGTTAGGGTGCAAATTTCTCTATAATTTGCCTTTGACACAGAGCGAACAATGGCAACTGTGAAAGTACACCTTTATCGTGCCTATGTGTACATAAATCTGCTAATCAGCCTTATAATGTCTATTATTTATCCCTTTACACCGATTGGACTAAAGCAGTGGTTCTCAACCTTTTCAGCCCACAACCCCCAAAATAAAGGTGTCAGAGACCGGGGACCCCCCCTGTACCCTAAGGTGGTTGAATACAGACATGAACCTTGAAGAACATTCATGTGGAGACAGGTCCATCTATAAGGGGAAATAAAGGGGAGATCTTTTTGGGGCCCATCCGTAAAGTCAGATAAATGATGGTCCATTGTTCTATGAATCTGTGATAACCACATTTATTTATTTATATGAATAATATCCACTGTTATACAGGAAGTTTAGTATTATTTGCTCCATCATAGTAGATAGTCACCTTAATGATGTAAATCCTTGTTTAAATCAAAAATAAAATGGGTTGAAAGTGACCAAAAATGGTGGAAAAGGTGGTGAAATGGGATTTTAAAAATCACAGAAATTGGTTGAAATTTGCAAATTAGAGAGGCCAAAAACTGACAGAAAAAGTGGTAAAAAGTGGTTCAAAGTGTCAATGTTGGCTTAAAAGTTGCAGAAAAAAGTAGGAACAATTAGTTTAAACTGGCAAATTCTGGGCATAACAAATCATGAATGTGGTTAAATTGGGGAAGAAGGCATGAAATATGGTGAAAAAAGATTAAAAGTGACAATAATGGGTTGACGTCAAGTGGGAAAAGTGGTGGAAAGGGTTTATAAGTGTCGGAAATGTCTTGAAAGTGGAAAAAATGTGCAGAAAAGGCAATGACAGTGACAGAAATGAGAGTAATGTAGCAAAAAGGCATTAAAAGGAGCAAAAATATGGCAAGAAAAAGTTAAAGAAAATAGGTTAAAATATGGTAGGTTTGGTGTAGTTGTAGAAAAATGGTAAAAATAAGCAAAAATGGGTTCAAATTGTTAAAGTATTCTTAGTTTTTTTGAAGGCATCTGGTGACCTCTCCTGGTGTCTCACGACCCCATGGTTAAGAACCCCTGGAGTAAAGTACCTAACCTGCCCAAAACAATGCATATCACAAGTCAGTCAGTCAGATTTATATTGACTTTACATGTTAGTGCACTACACTCTATGTAGTGGTAACCTATGATGATATATGCAGACATGGTAAAAAGAAACTGTCACCAAGAAAATCACAATATATCGTGAATCAACATTTTTTTCACCTTTTGTCATTTTGATTTAAACACACTATATATATTAATTAAATCCTCCCAGTTAATTTTTTTTTTGAAATATTCCTCAAAAAAGACACTACTTCCACTCCCTGGAGGTGGAGTGTGGCCATTTTGAGCCAAACCAAGCTGGTTTGTTTGAGAAGGCCTGTGCGGTGCCAACCATTTAGTAGAATTTTTGTGGTGGTGTGAGAAGACTCTGGCAGACGTAACCCAGGCACCTGCTGTAAGAGGAGGTGGATGGATACGTCTAAACAAACAGCCTTGTGAAATACCTCAGATGAACTTCTTTTAAAGGTCCTCTTTGTGTGCGTGCCTGCACTTCACTTATTAATCAGGTCAAGTGAACACACTAGCTTCTGGCAGGTACACAGAGGCTCAACAACTGCCACCAGATGATCCAATAATGGCGGCGCTGTTCCCTGGTATGGAGCGGACTCCAGTGAGGCGAGAAGACAAGTGAAGGTTGTGGTATTTTCCCCTGAAGGACCTGATGTCGATATTGATTCCAGACCAGTTTTATGTTAAATGAAAAGAAAAAAAGAGGCTTTGATGCTTCAGTTTTTTTTTTTTTTGCTTGTTTAGTGTCAGGCACCACGACTGAAAGTGAGACCAGCTCTTTGCCATCGTCTCCTGTGGTGTTCTCCACTTTTGACCCATGGAAATCACCTCAGATCTTCCTGCTGTCCTCAGTGGGTGAGAAAAGCGTGCGAGGTTGTATCTTGTTAAAGGGTTAATGAGGTCAACTTTCACTAAACACATCAGCATAGGTATGTGCTGAGTTTGAGCCGGAGCTTTCTTTAAAAAGTATCAAGTTCTCGTTTTTTCTGTTTTGTTTCGTCTGCCACACGTGACATTTCATATTCATAAACTTAATTCAGCTTTTCTAACCCTCCTTCCTTCCTTCCTGGGTCTTTCTCATCCCAAACAACATTGCGCCCACTGTTTAAAATTATCTCAAGAAGTTACGAGACAATGTGCGCCACAAACAGTAAATGCAAAGACCTAGACTTTGGAAACTCGCTGAATTATGTGATCTGCAGCAGCTGGCATGTGGTTGAAAATAACGTGTGAAGTGCCTTCACTCAACTCCTTCACTTTAGACCAATTTTTAGTGGCTGCTATATCCCTAAAGTGGTTCCCTTTGTGGCTCCGTCAAACTTTGACTCTGTTTTAGAGAGGGAAAATAACTTCTTTATTTGTTTTTGGTTATTGTAACTTGTAAAGTTGTTTGATGGAAAAAAGATGCAGATGATGTTTTTAGAATGTAAAACCTGTTTTGGATGACGCAATAAATTATTAACTCATGACTTTATTTGATTTCTACTACATTTCACTAAACCACAAGGTTTTGGCTGATATGCATTTAGGAAAAAAAAAATACTTGATTATGGGCGGGGCTCCTGGAACTGCTAAGACACACCCAGTCCATGCTATAACATCTCCAAAGAACAATCTATGCTATACTAACTACGTATCACGATACTTGGGTTACGATGCGATATTATGTCGCTATATCATGATATCACAATATTCTACCCAGTGAATATCAAAATGAAACGTAGAGATGAAAAATGAAGTTGCTGTATATGTTCATCAGAAGATATTGATCACTCAGAGGACAAATTGAGTCAAAACTATTTGATCAAAACATCCTATTATTATTTATTATTAGTGTTTTTGCACATTTTCACTGAAAAAAAGAAAATGTAGTGTTACACATTGCCATCATAAAATAAAGTGCAACAAGTCTCTTCTCACTGAAACTACTGACTGTGTAGAAGTCTCAAAGTAACCATGACAACATAATGTAACAACTGTAAGTGAGAGCATTAAGGATATTGCACATTGCTTTTTGGGGTTGAGAATCCTGTAGAAGAATGCAAAGATGGCGCCGATACAGAAAAATGTCATGAGAGATTTATCTCAATCTGTGCTGGCTATTACTATTTTGTGGTTTCACGGTAACTTATAGGAAATCCCTTACGGTATCACACAAAATTTTAATGTTCGACTGCGATGTAGGAAGTTACATTTCCGATATTTAAGATTTTTGTTCTGATTTGTTTATGGTGTTTTGCGTGATATGACGGCACTCCACAAGACACAATATTTTGTCCATATTTGGGTGTTTCCATAAAAAATACCAGAAATGTGTTGGGATTTTTACCTTGGCAGTGTATTTGGGGGCACATTGGCATCAGTGGTGGAATAGAATAACTTTTGGATGAAATACAGGTACACTTTCAAAAATGTTTGGGATCGTCGCCTGTAGCTTTAAATTTGTTTAAAACTATTCATGAACCACTTTAAAAGTTACTGTAGAATATAAGTCCATGTTTCGGTAGATCCTCATGACCCATTTGGATCAGTACTTTCCTTGCAAAAATGTAAGCTCGGGAAGGGTAATGCATATCAACACCACAAAAATGTGTGTTTTTGAACATGTTAATAAAATGTGTTAACATGACTTTACTTCTCAAATGGTAAAATGTAGTCATGAATGGCAAGCCATTATTTTAATAGGTGAAGCTGTTATTGTTAGCATTTGATAGCTAAACTGTTACTCTTCTCAAATAAGTAACTTATTATAAGGTCAAATTAGCACATTTTTATTAGAAAGATGATGGAGGAATGAAGTAACTCTATGAAGAAACTGTAGTCCTGCATAGAAAGAAATTACCCTTTGTATTTCACGCTACTTTCCTATTAATATTAGATTGAGCATGATTGCATTTTAAGTAAAACTTGTTATAATTTTTAAGATTGTTTTTGAAATGTGTGACCGATTAAAATAAAAAAACAAAAAAAAAAACACAATGAAAATCCCGTTACATTAAGGTCTAAGAGGAGAAATAGTTCAAACCTACACACAAAGCACACATTAAGTGAATCAGGGCCTCACTTGTTCAATTTCCCCTGCTAATTGTATTTAGGCTTACCTAAGTTTAACACTAGGATGCAAGGGTTTGCCAAGTTAACAAAGGCTTGTAATTTCATTATAGTACTGTTAGTAAAATGTTTTCTGTGCATTTAATTTCACAGTAATAGCTTCCCTTATACTACAGTGACACTGTGAGGGAGCTGTAGTGACCCCTCCCCTCCCTCACTGTACTTGTTTATGCACTCCACCTCACCTACATTTAGAGGTATATCTATCTATCTACACGTCTGTCTGTCTGTGTGTATGTGTGTGTATGTGTGGAGCAAATGTCTGTTCGACCAGAAACTTTTTTAGCAGCTTGCACACAGGCCGAGTGTGTGCATCTATTACTTTGGACTTAATTGGTGATTACATTTCAAAATGTTTATTTTCATTTTATTTTTAAATGTGGGTTACACTGGGTGGAGAGTTAGACCGGAGAGATGGGAGGGGCATCTGAGCAGCCTACTCTCACTAATATACTAGCAAAGCTCTCAAGTGTCACACATTGGGCGTGAGGCACACACGCATGTGTGTGTGAGACTGAGCCCACACGGAGAGATGGACAGGTAGCGAGACAAACACACACACACACACACACACACAAGTGGGTGCATGCGCGCACACACACACACATGCACACACACGATAAGCAATAAGCACCCCTGCATTAAGAAATGTTAAATGCTAAATAAATAGTTTTATTTGTATCAGATTCTACCTAAACCGCCGTATTGGTACAAACTTTATTCATCAATTTATCATGTGCATGTCCCATAGAATTAAACCAAAGAAATCACACACGCTATTTTACTTTGCACCCACAAATAAACCCCTTTATAACACTACAGAGTACAGAGTATGTACACTTATTGTACATCCAACCTTCAAACACATACTCATTTGGCCATAATTGAAAACTCTACTTAAGCTCCCACATGAATACATACCTCCACTGTACTAGTACTAGTATATATAATTTGGTATTTTCATATTTTTATCTCACTAATTCATTGTTTGAAATAAGTTTATTAATGGGTTTTATTTAGATCCTTGACTTCTCTTTCTTTGAGGCCATTGGAATCCGTGTATCATTCGTTCATTCATTTTTCATTATGTAACAAAAACATGAAAAACATTTATTTGAAATTTGTTTCCAAAACCAAAATGAAAAAACGGGAAACGCCTTGTTTTTCAAATTCAAGCTCTTTTGCTTCGGTACAGAAAACGAAAAACGGAAAACGAACATCTTTATTCGTTTTCTCCATTACCGATTGGCCAAGGTACGTGACCCGGAAGTGAAGCGTTACACATATCTTTAGCTCTGCAACACTTAGGAGTCTCTAAATCCCCTGTAATGTCTGTGAGGAGGTTCTGTGCCCAACACCAGCTAAAGCGAAAAGGACACGTTTCGGATGCACAGTTGGAAGCAGCGATCTTATCATGCCGAACTGCCGTTAGCATAGCCGTTAGCGTGGATGAGAGTACACTTCCGGGTCACGTACTTTGGCAAATTGGTAATGGAGAAAATGGATAAAGGTTTTCTTTTTCCGTTTTTCATTTTCTGCACCGAAGCAAAAGAGCTTGAATTTGAAAAACAAGGCGTTTTCCGTTTTTCTGCTACTCCCTGTAACAGAACCATCTAAATCTTACAGACAAATTTTATATGCTTTAAGTAACTCCGCCTTGTCTTTTGTCTTGTTTATTCTGGTATAAAAGTCTTAGCTCAGCAGATACAGTACAAGCATCTGGATAGCCAGAAACATTTCCCATTCTGGCTAAAAGGAAACAATCCCCATCCAACTCCTTTTCCTTTTTCAGATGTGTGAGCTGGAAGTGGGGATGAGATTTGTCAAGGTGATGACAATCAGCATGGGGGAGAGAGTGAAGGTGGGGAAGGGATGAAATAGGCTTTCAAGGGATGTAATACTGCACACAAGCTGTGTCTGCATCCGCCTGCTTCTCCTGATGCCAAATCTCACTCAGGAGCACATTTGTGTGTGAGTGAATTACTGGACTCGCCGCACATTGAGCTACAGGTGTGAAAATTAGGTGTGAGGTTTATGTGTGATAAATTACCAACATGTGGGCTAATCAGAGCCACTCCACCTTTTTTTTTTTTCCTCACAGCCGTTTCTAACTTCTGTTTTGAGAGGAAACACATTTTTCTCACATCTTGGGTCAATTTGTGAAAGTGTAAATATTGAAAAACTCAAATTCAAAACAGTCGAGCTTGTGTAAAGCCTGCTTGTTTTTCAGGTGCAGTCTGTTTATATACCGGATGCTATAGAAAGCCCTTTAATTAAAGATTGTGTTTGTCCAAGAAAAAAAAATCGTGTGTGATGGAAAAGCTGTGAAGCATACAATGAGTTTTTTTTTCTGACTTAACGTACAACCTTTTCTACTATATTTGATGGCGTGGTCTATTTTAAATCCTGGAATACACCAACAGTTTTTTATTAAAACAGCATTTGTCTTGCTCACATTTCTTAGAGAGTTGAACAGATCAACTCCAAATGTGATGTGCTCTCCCCTCTGTACTTTTACAAATAAAAACCATGAAATCTTCTGATTTTTATAAGTTTAGTCCAAAAATGTTTTGGCAAAAGCTTATAAATAAACCTATAATTCAACCATTTCTGTCAAAGTAAAACCCACAAAATATTCGATTATGATGAAATCAGCAAATCAAAGTGCTTGTTTCCTGCAGTGCCTTTGGTCTGCCAAGTTTATTTTGTGAATACAAATCATTGATCGTGCAACTACATTGTCAGTGTGTTGCAAGTTTAGTACTGGAGGTTTTTTTTAAGAACTTAAATGGACACACGAAAAAAAAAGGAAAACAGGAACCAAATGCTCATCTCGTCGTGCTTTTCCAGTGAGTGGTTCAATCCGTTTTGGCGAGTCATCGATAAACTCCTGCGTGCATCAAGGCTGTTATAGATGTGCAGCAATCACAAGCAGGAGGAGTGATGTGTGTTAAGCGTCGCGGCCTGAGATCAAATGATCCACAGACTGTGGGCTTAAATCCTTTTTGCACCTGTTCTCCCCAAAATGGGTGCATCTAGCATGTGACGCTGAAAAAAGCCATTAAAGGCCAATCTTCAGTGAAGACTTTTCAAATTAACCAAAATTGACACTTTTTTAAAGACATAATTTTATATATGTAACAGGGTTCTCACCAGGAATTTCTCACAGCATAGAGGGATCACGTGGCACATGAACGAGCGCTGCTGGTGTGGACAATTTTGAAATTTATAACTGTTTGAGGGCCAAATTAAAGTTGAAGTAGTTTTCTTTTTTTCATCTTTGTCACTTTGTTATTTGTTATTACAAGGTGTAGGATCATTTTAGTTTATACCGGTACTTCCTCCTACTCCTTTTCAAACATGTACTGGCCTCGTGCAGGATTTTGTAACCATTTATTCTCACTTTGCTAATTTTTAAGTCAAATTAAAATCAAATCAATTGGTGAAGGGTCATGAGTTACTCATGCCTGGTATATATATAAACAAGAAATAACATTTAATATAATATTTATATATATTTTATATTTTTTACCCGCAGTCATATTGGAACTTTTTTAGTTGAATGTCTTTGTTTAGATAATGAAGCACACTGTTTATATTGGACAGTGATTATAGGTTACAAAGCGTAGCATGCAAACAGTAGAGCTTTAATCGTCCCAGGACACGGCCTGAACCTATCCGACCCGAATTAAGTCTATGTCTCTTTAAACCCGTATTCACATCCGTGTGGGCGCACATGTAGAATGAGTCGTTGCGAGTTATAAACATGGCAAGCAGCTTCATGTACCGCTATGCGCTACGTCCTGGTTGAAGCTACACTGTTTAAGGCTCAAACGTACTCGAGCGGACTCCGCTTTGCTGGACTGGCCGCACTCCTCGGAGCTTAACATACTCTAGGACGGTGATTACGGTTACGTAAGCGGAGGATGCACAGAGGCCGCATCGGGGGCAGCTAAAGGCCTGCAGGGGTCCTCAGGTAAAGACTGGAGCAAATCGCCTGTATTGAATAAACAGTGCGGTTGATGTACTGTATGTGTTTCTTGGTTATGCAGATTAAAAAGAGGGTTAAACCAACCCGTGCACACCTTGAAGTCCCTTTTGTGTCCAAGTGTGCATCAATTATTACAGCAGTACTGCTTAAAAAAGGAAAAAAAAAAAACAAAACAGAAAAGCCCCCCTAGCTGTTGAACACAAAGCATCGCTCTGTGATGTGGGAGCAAAATTACAACGTGGGGGGCCCCTACGCACAACAGCGCTGGCGACAACCTTGTGTAGAGGTTAATTCGGTGTGTTATGATATTGTTGTGCCTAACAGATGTAATTTACACAATTTTAGCTTGAAACCACTTTAAAGGTTTGCTGTAAATGCATTAAATCAAACCCCCAAAAATAAAAGCCCAATACAACAACATCATCTGTAGCATCAAAACCCTCTAAAGTAAAGTTTTTAATTTCACTGGAAAAGTTAAACCCACCTAAATGTTTGCATTGTTTCACAGCACTGTTATAGTAATAGCCACGCTGACTGTGAACAGATCATCTGTTGTTTTCTGCTCGCAGTGCAGCTGTAAAACATTTTATGTGCCCACAACCCACAAAGAAGAGGCAACGTTGTTAGCTGACCACCACATCAAGGTCACGCTCCCATTTTTATTCCTCCTTTCTAAATGACCGTGAAGTTTTCCGTGGTGGTCACGTGGCAGTTATAGGTCACAGATTTAGCTGTCTGTCATCATGGCCGAGAGTGTTGAAATACCAGGACACGTGTCGTGAGATAACGTCAGCTCGCGCTCCGAGAACTACGCTGACCCTTTACCATCAGTGGATCAAAATGTGGATCCATGACAAAGGGTTTAAGTCGTAATGCAGCACAACCTGACAGTATAGAGACAAGAAAAGTGTGAGGGTGGGGCCATGTTGACTGTGAACTGGACAGTTGGGTAAAATGGGTGAATTGATTGTTTCTAAATCAGCGTTCAGTGTCCCTATACCAGACATGGGCAACTGGTGGCCTGGGAGCCTCCAGAGTAAACGTACAAAATGACAGAAAAATCCACAAAACAAAAGCAAGAATACATTAAAAAAAAATACAAAGAAAAGGAAAATACGGTAGAAGATGAGAAAAATACTCCAAAAACACACAAAACTTCTACAAAAATGATCAAAACGACAACAGTAATACATAAAGTGACTCAAAAGTACTCAAAAAGACAAGAAAAACCAAAAAATGACTCCGCAAACCCACAATACTAACAAATAAGCAAAATGACAACAGAAAAACACCAAACGACAACAGAAACTATATGACTCCAAAAAAACTTACATTTTACAGGAATAATAACACATAAGGACAACAGAAATGCACAAAATGCAGTCATAACAAGAAAGTTATTAACACACATACTGAGAATATCAGAAAAACACTCACAATTACTATAAAAATGCTTTGTTGTTTCCTGTGTTAATGCTCAGATTGGTCATTATTCTAAATGCTGATTTGAATGTTGATAATGTGGCCCTTCGATCAAACAAAGTGGCCCCCACTGTGACAGAAGTTTCCCAGCTCTGTTCTATACCATTAAAGAAAGCAGTGGATCAGGTGGTAGACCATGTATTCTACTGATGAAAATGTTCCTGATTGTCCTTCAGCTAGCGCCCTGCATGCTAGCTCTGTTAACATCGTTGTGCCTGTGTGAATGTGACCAACACTGCTTTAAGACCATGATAGTCCGGTGACTCTGCTTGGTTGACAAGGACGAGCTCATAATATTAATATTACTGCACTTTTCAAAGAGTTTCTTCTTTACGCTGGCATTAACCAAATGGAACAATGTTGTCATAGTTTTATATCTTTGTGCTGCTTTGTTGTTCTTTTAAACCTGTAAATCCACAGCTGCCATCCTCCTTCTGAGCATTTTAAAAACGTTGATATTCTTGTGTTTTTCAACAAGGACCTGTACACCTACACGTCCTCACTACTCCACGTCTGCTTTTTTCAAACTTTTTATGGGTGTCCACCTTCCTGCCCACATTTGGTTCAATCTCTATGTTTGTGCTGCCCCACGGGGTATTTATGGTCACATCAGACCATACACGAACGCTTCAGGGTTAGTTAGCAAATGCTTCAAGATTCATCAGAAAAAAAACAATTATGACATCTTACTTATGGCGCGTTTCCACTGGCGGTATCAGCTCTGCTCGGCTCGTCTCCACTCTTTTTGCGCGTTTCCACTGGGAAAAAGTACCTCCTCGGTCGTACCTGGTGCTGCTTTTTTTTAAGCACCTCCTTTGTTGAGGTTCCAAAAAAAAGCAGCTCTGGTCTGAAAATGTGATGTAGGCACAAAGCACAGAGTCATCAACTCGCGCACAGAGAGGAAGCATTTGGCCACCATTGATTTTCATTGGCGATCTTGTGAGGATGGCAGCAAAAATCTCCAATCAGTGCAATCTGGAAGTTTCGCATGTCAGGTTGGTGCTCAGTGGAAACACTCAGGAAAAACAGTATCGGGTCCTGAAAGCGAGGATGTAGAGCCGATACCACCAATGGAAACGCGCCATGACCCTCACTACCTTCTTACCGTAATTTCCGGACTAGAAAGCGTACCGCTGTATTGGCCGCATTCCAATAATTTAGCAATTTGCCAAGAAAAATCCATACAAAGGCCACATCATCACAGGGTGCTCTTCAGACGACACAGACAATCAGAACAGGTAGGTAGGCGGGCTGCTGTACTCCCGTTAGCTTTAACGTTTAAGATTTCCGTTTATCCTATCCTGATGAGTTTCAAATGATACGTTTTCCTTCTCCACATGAAGTCTTCTCCTCCTCCTCCTCACTGCCCCACGTCTACATATCAGTACATTTACAGCTTTTTATGGTCATCTTTTGCTGGATCCAGACTGACACACCGCTTTGTCCGTTCTTCTCACTGTGAACTACCTCGGAGCGATCACAGCGAGTCAGAATATAGACGCGATCACTTCTAAACAAACTACATGTTTTATTTGGCAATTTTATACTGTTTATTGTTTCTTTCTCTTCCAAACTGACTGACTTTTACTGAATCCAGGCTGTTCTGATCTCTGCTCTGTCTCCGTCTGTCAGTTCTCCTTACGTAAGCTTCTCCATCAGCCACAGAGTCCACAGCACCGATCACTCCTGGACAAACCTAACGCAGTGATTGATTGAACAACTTTATGCTGTTTATTGTTTCCTTCTATTACAAACTGGCTGACTTATACTTTATCCAGCGCTCTCTCTCTCTCTCTCTCTCTCTCTCTCTCTCTCTCTCTGTGTGACAACTTCAAAGCTGCGTCATATGCATTTCTCCATGTCTTTTCCATGATGAGGGTGTGTGTATTAACAGAATGACAGATGATCAGAATGATTCAGTAGGAGCGTGCATGATTTCACGTAAACAGTTAACTTTAATGGCAATTTCATTGGTCTAATGTGAAGGAGCTCAATTTTTTTGCAGTATGAAGCTTGTAAAACCGGAAAAAAAATCCACAAACTAGCCTCGTCATTGTTTAAGCAGCAGGGTTCAAAGCGTGGGAAAAAAATAGTGTCTTATAGTTCAGAAATTAGGATACCTACTTACCACGTATTTTTACAAGATCCAAGCATAGTTTGTCACAGCTATATGTGAGAAGAAAAAAAATCAAACCGTTTAGAAATTGGTAAATTTAATGAATATTTTTACTTTGAGATTGTTGAGTGCCTCTTTCTAACGTTGATTTAGAAGCACTACTGCAGTCTGCTCCCCACATACACGACAGCAGTGCTTAGTCATGCCTCTCGATGGTTGACGAGGCGTTTATGTATGTCTATGGGTTGGTCAAGGAAGCAAAGCCTGTTGTTATTATGATTGATTGTCTCAGATATCCAATACTTAATTTTAAAGCCATGCCGATAATATCATGCATCACTGATACAAATGTTATCTTCCTGGCAAATACCGAGATACATAAGGTTCATCTGATCTTTGCATTTTTGGATTCTATTAGTGCTGCATGATAATCACAAGTATTTTTTTCATCAATATTTTAATGGTAAATGGACTAGATTTATATAGCGCCTTATAACCACACTGAAGCAGTCCAATCACTCACACATCCACACACCAGTGGGACAGGACTGCCATGCAAGTCGACCACTGGGAGCAACTTAGGGTTCAGTGTCTTGCCCAAGGACACTTCAACACATAGTCAGGTACTGGGATCGAACCCCCAACCTCTCGATCAGAAGACGACCCACTACCACCTGAGCCACGGTCATGATTATAATCACAATTATTTAATGTTGTTGTTTGATTTTTCATGTTAGAAAAAAAAAAATCTGCGTTTTTATTACACTACTTTTGAACAAACAATGTGTACAGTTTACAGTTTGCAGTGCAAAATGAAGCTTTAAATAAGAATTATAATTAACAAAAATCTACCCAAGATTTTAAAATGTACTAAAGGCCAACAGACTAAATACACTATTACAGAGTGCAGAGCCTGTATTTTAAATGTAAATATTGCAAGCGATTAAGTTAAATTAATCGTAGAAACCAAAATCGTGATCAGGATTAAAATTTGCTTAATTGTACAGCCCTAGGTTCTCGTGAGATTCAAGTTTTTATTGTATTGTTTTATTACAGAGCTGACATACTCATAAACCTCTAAGTGTGTGCACTTGTTGCTAACCCGCTTCACCATTGGCTATCACAGAAAAGCGAAATCGGTACCTTTCGGTAGCTGATTGTACTAAATATATATATAGATGTATATGTATAGAAGCAAATCTTCATGCTCTCTGGATTGCCTCTAACCTCGGCGCTGGTGAAACATTAAAAAATAAATAAATTATTAGCTTATGTGTAAAAAAAATACACTTCACATATTCCTTGTAGGAGAACACTTTCACAAAAGTGTCGAAAAGTTCAAATCTTGCCGCGTTGATCACCCAACCATCAGAATTTGCCTGTTTTTCAGCGTGAAACTTTTTTCACTCTTTCCAAAAAGGTCTGCTGTATTACGTCATCAATTCTGCATGGTTTTTTTTTAACAGATGAGAAAACCATCTTCTTCACTTTTTCATTTCACAGATGAGAGCATTTTATGAAAGCATTAAATTGTCAAACCTGAATGAAGTTCACTTTTTATGAGGGGGTTTAAATGTCATTTAGGCAGTCAGAGTCAAGTCTTTCTCACCTGTCCAGAGCTGCTTTACAACCTGTTGAGTCACACCACATAAAATTAGCTCAGCTTGCTTTTTTATATCCTGTATAAAATGTCGCTCTGGTGTTGCCAGTTTTCCTGTTTTACTCATTCACCTAGATATTAATCACCATCCTATTTCAAGGGCGATTTTAAGGTTTAACGGCTCAAATCCGTTAACTGCATGCCTCGCCAAATGCGTCTGTGTAGCAGCTAATACGTCTGATGATGAGGAGCCAACCACCAGAGCCGCTGAGGGCGACTGTGGCTCCAGTGGTGACCAAGTTGTTTTCTAAATGAGAGTGTGGTGGTGGTAGGCTCAGGCTACACCTGTCTGTGTGTCAGTGTTTTTGATTGAAACACTCAGAATGGGATAAGTGCTTGCATGGCAGCTCTGTGGTGTGTGAACGTTTGAGTGAATATGACGGATAGGGTGAAGTGCTTTGGCTTTTTCAAGAGGTGATGAAATTACTTCATGAATCAAATCAATTTTTAATTCTTTCCTAATTAATCTACAGTACATGTGCGTACAGTGCGATTAGTTAAAGCTGCCACAGACGACAATTATTTTATCAGATAAATTCATAATGTTGGTCTCATAGATCAATAAATCAATGATCAGTTGCTCCTCTAAAAGATGTAAAATGTTGAAATTGCCGCTCGAAAGTTTGTTTTGATTAGTAATGTCGATAAACGTTTTGCGCATTGCATTGTGGGTTCCAAAAGTCCCAATGAAAAGTGCATACAAGCGTTTTTTTACTTCATTCTTAATTGGGATTTCATGTGTTTGCCCCCAAAAACTGTACCAAAGGGACGTTCCCGACACGTTTCTGGTGTGTTCACGGAATAAAAGTTACGGCAAAACAATTTCAAATGTTTCCTTTAGGGTTTTCAAGGAAAGATTAGAATCTGGCCAAATTGAATACCGGGAACAAACTAGAACAAACGTGCTGTCAAGCAGATCACTGTCAAGAGAAGAAATCACATAAGAATGAAGGAAAAACACTTCAATGCATTCCTCTCCAGGACTCCACAACTGACAACGCAATCCACAAAACTTTTCCGACTCTGTCATTGAACCAAGTGTTCACAGTGGAGATGAAAACCAACTTTCAAGCGGCAATTTCAACCTTTTACATCATTTTTGAGCAAATAATCTTTGATTTATTGATATTAGAGGCCAACATTATGTCATTATCTAATAAAAAATTATCACCTCCAGCAGCTTTAATATAAGATGGAGGGGAAAATATACTCAGACCTGGTGTGTCGGAGGCCATCTGTTTCACTTTTTGCTATCTGTTTATAATATTTGAGATGAGAGTATCGTCCAGACCTATAAAAATAGTTGTAGGGCCAAGAAGTGGGAGTTTGGATGTCATTTTTCCGTGTACTGGTTTGTACCGAGCTTGAACCATGCTGAGTTGCTACAGTTGTTGAACCCTAAGTGTGAGTGCTGACACTCCGACAGCCAAAGCCCTGGTACGCTAGGCGGTTTGAAGATCCAAGAAACGGCTGTTACGCTCTTTACAGCACAAGCCGCCGCCAGTCGGCTGGAGGCCGCAGCGCTATGCTGTCCTGTGTCTGCCCTCTCTATCCTCACTACGTTTTCTCATTTTCCCTCTTATGTGGAGCAGTGGTAAGCTCATGCTATCATTTAAGGAGAGCTCTTGAGATGGTCAATGAACAATAAAGCTCATAATTCTGTTGGTCAGTGTGATGCTTTCCACATGAGGTCGTGAATCCTCCTGAACGTGAGGTTTTCCATTTATTCATCTCCAACATTTGACTTTTCTGGATGATGTAGTGACTGCCTTTTTCATGTCATGAATTATCTTTTTTTATGGATCTATTTTAGTTTTAATGTACGGGCAGTTGCAAGCTTGCTACTGCTTGTCTTAAATAAATACATACCATACAATAAGTAATGTTTTCTAAACAATAGACAGTAGATAGTCACATTCACAGCCCAGGATTATTAGATTTAAATACCAGGGGCTCTTGGAGAACAGAATATACAAACAGTTGTGTTATAATAGACCCTTCTGTCTTCAATTTTGTGCTACATTTGGAATTTGCTGCAGCATTGGTGTATGGACGCAGTCTGCTGTGTTTCCACATCACCACAGCAGTTAATCAGGTGCAACGTTTATTGCTTTCCGTTGCAGTCTTCAATTCATCATTGCATAGAAAAATGAAAGAAAACAAGTTCAACTAACTAGTACAGACACACCTTGTAGATATGCTTGAAGGGTCCATGTTAAGCAAAATCAACTTTTCTCTGCTTTAAACTTGATAAAAGTGCTATTTGGGCTTCATACACATGCCTGAAGTGTTATTTTTTTCATTAATTCCCTCAATCATTAGTTAGAGGGTGATTTGCTCCTTTCTTACTGCAGGGTGAGCCCAAACACCTTGCTCCAATTTGATGACGCGTTCTCACTTTGATGACAAATTTGACGCGGCACTGAGCTGGAGAAGCCCCGCCTCCAGGTAGCTCTCTGCCGTGATTGACATGTAAACAGACACGCTCACGAAGGTGAGCATTTCAGCGTCCTTCGCGCAGTGTTATGGAGGGCGGGCCGTCCTCTGGCCTTACCTCACCGTGCGGGGAGGAGGAAATCAGTGTCCGGTCTATAGACACGCCCACTCATGAATATGCATAAGTAGGCCGCAAATCAGCCTTTTTGTGTAGAGTTGCTCAGAAAGCGACTTTTCAGAGGCTAAAACTCTGGAAAACAGGCGTGTTTGGGAAAATAAACCTCAAATACTATGTTTTTGGGGTTCTTAGAACAAATGGAGATGGTGAAAAATAGCATGACATGGGACCATTAAAGTAATAGTCTTCATCAGATTTCCTGTAGAGTTAAATTGCAGTAATTCAAATCAAAGACGTAGTTGTCCACAATTTTTCTGCATATTTTACTAAACATTATGAATCAGATTCATTTCACAAAGCCTTTTTCTGTTTTATCTTACAATAAAAAGTGTCCAATTTCTATTAGTATCAGTTTTTTCAATATTTTATAAAGATCTGCTATCAAGACCGACATCCGTAAAAGCCTATAGAGCATTGATCACATGTTTTCAATATTCAGCTCAGGGCTCTATAAGAAACACAAAAATTACAAGCAATTTAGTCTTGTTAGGGTTTTGGATTGCAGGAGATGGATTGGGTCAATGTGAAGAATTTCATGGATAACTGTAGGTGAGCGGGAGGCAGGAAATGAACTGGTCAGTGCAGTCTGTCACAGTAGCTTTAGGGCTTATAAAAGGGACCTGTAACAAGGCTTGAGTTACTTCTTGATCTTCCTGTAGCCTAATTGCTCCAGAGTTAAACTCCCAGCGAGCAGGGGAGTTTAAAATGACTCCTGTTCCTCTAACCAGGCACTTTAACTTCCATCCATCATATTGAATAATTTATACCTTTTAAGATTTGTAAAAGGCACAATTGACAGTCAAAGTAGGCGAACAGAAATCTTTAAGGGAGACTAGAAAACAGTAGCTTATATGTATGAACAGAAGAGATTAAGCTGATTCCAAATCATTGCAAAACACCAGAAATACTGTACGTAATACAGTAAAAGAACAGCAGCTTTCTACTCCCTTTTGCTGTAAAAATCATCACATGTTCATGCTTTTATTACATTAGATATTAGCTAAAAAGAAAAATAGAATTTGAGGTTTTGGAGGGAGTTTGGCTTCTGTAAATATAAACCCGAATGCCTGGAGGGATCTTTAGCTTGGGATTTGTTTTCCTTTAGGTAATATGGTATCTGTGGTCCAAACCATATACGATGTATATGGTTTGGACCACAGACATAGATATAGTTTATCATGAGCAAGGAGTGGCCCTTCTAATAATGTGCGGTTTCAAAATACATGCACGTTGAGCCTAGTATCTGTGATTCCACAATGGCGCCTTTTAGTAGTGGCTTTTCCTGGTGACTGGGTCATTTTGGCTTCATTAGGATTGACAGAATAAATACTTGAAGACTTAAGGCATGGCATGATTTGTGGCGGGAAATGAAGCCATATAGGGTCATTGAACATGTGTAAAAACATACGGTTAGTGTTCAGATAGACTGTGTGAGTGGACCTGCAGACTGAGACCAAATGGAAGAACATGCATTAAACGGGCAACTTATTCTTTTCATCAAAATAAGATCAATGCAGCGGCGATAAATTCACTTCAGATTATTGGAAAAAATAATGAATCAATAAAGTGCTTTCATTTAAATATCAAAACATTTTTCTTTAAAAGTGGCTGCTGATGCAGACGCTGTGAATTGTGGCCTCTTTCCTGACATACTTGTGGCCTGAAACTCCAAAGCTTTCCAGAGACACCCCAGCTAATCTCCCAAGATCAGCTCCAAAAACGAACGTCTCTCCGCCACGCAGAAACCTTTGCTCTTTTTCCCCCATTTTCTTCATTCCAGGATATGGGAGGTGCTGCCTTCAAACCAAATGTTGTTATCGTATCCACATTTGGGCCAAATAGCATTATTAGTAACAAGATTAAGCTCTTTGAACTTTTAAGGACTATAATTTTCCTACGGAATGACCAGTCAGTAACAAAGACCATAAGATAGTTCTAACATTTTGTCTTCCTTTTCAACAATATGTTAAGTTGAGGTTTTGTTTATTCAGACAATGTTTTTCAGATAAAAAAAGATCCTGAAAAACCTTGTTTGAATAAACGAAACCTCAACGTAAAGGAGCATAGGACAGGATCTAGAAATCAGACTCCATAGTGACACCACGGTGGTTAGTGTAACTGCAGCCATCAGCCAAGCCACCGCGGGAGCGCGCAACAGAGCACAGCTGATTAGATACTGTGGATAGAGGATGGATACCTGACCAAACCTGGCGGCACCGCACGGGTCGGGTTCGGACAGATATTTAGAACTGGTGGTCGGGTTTGGTCACATAGAGTTGTTTGCGCGCAGCGTTCTTCCTTTCCTGCTGCAGCAGGAAAGTTGTTTGTTAATAAAGTTGGTGCTTACCACTAAAACAAAGGTAAATATGTCATTTCTGTTCACATGCCTCTGCGTACATCTGTGGAACAAACAGTAGTTTTGTTCACTGTACTTGTCTTCTTTCAGTTTCCAAGCCGCCGTCTTCTCATTTTTTTTTTATTTTCGGTGGTGGGACGCCTCTCAAAGCAGTCAAGAATGCGCACAACGTCATTTGACGTCACCATCAGTGTCATTTGACTTCACGTCTGCAGAACTGTACGCTCAGAACAGCAGTGCAAAATGTATCACACAATCTTTTCAAGACAATAGCTAGAAATGTGTGTGGACTCATTCTCTTAAACTTTAACATTAACTTAAAATGACTGTTTATTTTTTCTCATAATGAATCTCGCTGGAACTATTACATGGAACCATCAAAGGCAATCAGCAGAACTCCTCTGACAAAGATTGGCAGTTGACAAAATTGTTATATCATGATTTTATTTGGTGTCAATGTCATTTATCATTAATACCTCTGTTAGAAATAACAATTCATAGTTTTAATATTTTTTTTTTATATCTGTGGGGAGTCATTGCAAAAGAGTCAAAGGGCCACATGAGGCTCCAGAGCTGCAGGTTGCAGACCCCTGTACTAGACATGAACTCGTAGTGTTACTGCTAAAATGTAAAGCAGACTTAAGTTTCAAAATTTCTGGTTAAGGGTGAAAACATTTTGTTGGCTGGCCCTTTGCCATCCTGTTAATGTTTATTGTGGCACTAAATAGCAAACTGGTCAGCTGCCAGGGTTATTAGCATTGTTAGCACAAAGCTAACAGGGAGAGCTGAGCCTCGTATAGACCACTGAAATAAAACCCTTTCCCACTCACAGTTCATCACTTTCCAAGTTTTTTTCAGCGAATGTGAACCAAGTAGGTTAATGCATATGTCAGCTAGCAGTAATGTGTATTCTATAGAAATATATGGTTGAGAAAAGAGGTTTGGTAACATGTTGCTGTTTAGTTTCACGGAGGAATAGTTTCTGGAAGGAATGGCTGAATGAAATCGGAGATAAATGTGAAAACCTCTGGTCGGGGTGTTACCTGATGGGAAGGAGAAGCTCTGAGACAGCTGCAATAACTTTCTTTTAAAACACAGGAGATATTAGTCTGTGTTAATGTAGGAATCTTACCACTAAAACAAAATTAAACTATAAAAGTCTGACAGCCCATTAAGTTTTCCAATGCCTGCTTAGTGTTTCTTTGCATTTTTGGCTCAGAGGTTAAGCAAACGTATCTGCAAATTAGAGTAACATTACACTTTTTTTTTTTTTAAAAAAGACTTGTGATCTAAGCCCTGAAAAAACAACAATGGGTTTAGAATGGTGTAAAAGAAATACATTAACCAAATATTGTTCAGAATGAGTAATGATTCAGGGAGAAATCACAAGTAAGCTTACTGTCTTACCTCTGCCACCTACTGCCTTGGAAGACTGTTTAACTTATTCCTATGAATGTTGATGACAAACATTTTTATGAGATTATAATTAGAATTGCTCAATATTTATATATATATACAGTATATCGCCATGGAATTACCTGATACGCCGACTTTTAATGTTATGCCCCCCAGGATCTATTACACATAAAACATCATCCACGTAAAATAAGAAAACTAATTCAAAAGTGCTACATTTATTTTGATCATGTCTCAAACAACAACAAATATTAGTTTTTCAATATAGGTTGAAGAAAAACCAACCTTCCCACTCATTGATTTATTTTTAAGATATGCAAACATGGGATGGAGTGTTTATAACGTTACAGCACTCAGAGAGTTAGACTGTTCACAGACAAATACAGTAGGTAGATGAACACATTAAAGGTGGCAAAAACATAAACTCCTTGGCAAGATAGAAAATATTGGTGGAAATACTATAACGTGTCAACTGACATGTTTTGGCAACTATCAGTTGATGACATCCGTGGCCGGATACTATAGCCCATCTCTAATTATAAGGATTTATTCAATTGAGCAACTGCTAAAATGTCTTATAATTAAATAGTTTTCAGTGCTACAGTGGTTGACAACTTGCCTATGGACAAGTTTTTATTTTAACTTTTTTTTAAAGTGGATTCTGATTTTACTCTTTAAAATAATTTAAGAGTTTAAGCACCAGTGTTTCTTTTTCAGTTAGACGTTAATTTGCTTAAATTGGTCTAGTTTTGGTGTTTTCATTAATTATGCTCTTTGTTTCCTAGGGATGTATATTGATAAGGATTTAGCGATTCCGATACCTTATCGATTCCTGTTTATCGCTACGTTTTTTTTTATCAATTCTCTTATTCATTCCCAAAAAGGCTGAAAAACAAGTAGCACATGAGTACAGAAAAGAATACAACCTGGTTTATTAAAATAAATATCAGGTATATTAATATAAATGTTAATTATTTACCGCTGAGAATAAACTACTCAAATTAGTCCTCAATAAACAAATAAACAATACTCAATAAAATGAGTCCACAAGTCAAGTGGCTATTGGCTTAGGATAATAAATTAACCTAATTTTTATCATTATCACACAGTACATTTTCTTTATATAGCACCTTTCATAGATAGAAATCACAAAGTGCTTTACAGTAAAAACACAGTGCTTCACAAAACAGAATAAACTGTGATTTACAAAGATACAATACAAGACAGTCCTTCAAAATAAGGAAAAATAAATTACAATGTTAACACCAAGTTAATAAAAGAGGTTAATTAAAAGCTTGTCTGTATAAAAGTGTCTTTAGCTGCATTTTGAAGGAGTCTATAAAGCTGGTGCAGCGTAGAGCCAGCGGCAGAGAATTATTTATTTTACCTGCTGTGCTAGTGCTAGCACTGGTGCTGCTAAGTGCTAAGTCAAAAACACAGCATTCGTTGAGTATAATGCTGTGTTGTGTGGCCAAATGTTTGGACATAATGGTAGTGTTGCCACCTGTGGCGCACGGATCCCTCTGGCAGGAATTACAGGTGACGATCCCTGAGGTGTCGTCCTTCTTTGTGAAATGCAGCAGCTCAGCTCACCTCTGCTCTGCAGCAGCTTGTGTGTGTGTGACGTCGTCGCAAATTTGCGCGTGGGGTACGTTTGTTTACAGTGGCGGTGCAGCCCGGGAAGAGTTGATAGCAGAATTGCAAAGAATCGTTTGACTAAGAACCGTTTCCCAAACGAAGCCGGTGTTTCCCTGTCTTATCAGTGTGTATGTACTCAGAGAGAGTGAGCAGCTCTCTTCCTCCTTCCTGTTTCCACTCAGTTGTGCCTCGTCTCCTAATTGCCTTTCCTATCTACTTAAGGTGTGCTTGAACATTGAGTATTTTCTGGTCTTTTGTCTCCTACACTGTACGATTGTTTAGTTTATCCCAGTTGTTACAGTCATGCTATGTTTCAGAAAGGTAGACCTTTCTCACTAATTCAGCTGTGTTTCACAGAATTTTTTTAGATTTAGTTTAACCAAAACTAAACAACACTCATATTTACTCATATGTTACATTTTGAGAACACTCTCAAGTTAGAGGCTTGTTTTTTAAGAACTAGAACAGTATTAATACTAATACAGTTACATAATCAAACCATAGCATAACATATTTTTTTCCAAGGCAAAACCCTCTTTTCTTTACCAACCATAATTTTCAACATATTTTATACATACGCCTATATACCTGTATGCTTCATGGATTTATGTGGTACAACAAATTTTGTCGCGTTGAGTATTGTTTCCTCCGTCTCAGTGTTTTATAACTTAATTGTGATGCTTTAGTAGTTTTCAGATTACTACATGTCTTTGCCATTTTTCGACATCAAATTTAACCGCTATACAAACATTCGACTAGATTTTGTGGATCAATAATAATACCTTTAAACAACATATTATCGATAAAGTGGTTCTGTCATCTGGCAGAATGTAATGGTTCTAACATGGGCTAATACATTTATTATTTATTGGGGAAAAACTGGTTAAAAATGGTTAGAGATTTTGTTACAATCACAACTACACCTAAATGAGAGGTGTTGGTTATACTATTATTATTCAATATTATACTGGTTGCATCTTGTTCACATCATCTATACACCAACCTTGAGCAACATGTGGCTTCACCATAAACAACTCCTTATTATTAATAGACCTTTATTGAGCTGAGTGTAATTCTTGCAATAGCAAGGGGACGTAGGAGATTTCATAATGTAGCTCACCTGACATCACCTGCATCAACAAATGACTATAAAACACATGCAAAAATAGTTGTAATTCAAGATTTGCATTCCTTTATCGTATCCTCCTCCCGATCATGCATCTAATGGCGCGCTGCAGTCATGAGTCTGCATGATGAATAGGCTTGGAGTGTACGTCCCAGAGCAGTGATCCATGTGGTGTTACACTCAAAGATCATCCCTAAAGACCAGCTGAAACACATTCTGATCGGCCCTTAATCTTCCTACTATTCATCCCAGCTTCAGAAGATTGAGGGCAGTTTGGCAGAACCAGCGTCTATCTGTGAAAGCTCCCTTCTAGTACTCCGACACAAGAAAATTAATATTGATGGGTTCACACAGAAGCCAGTGACATTTGCTGACTGATTTGCACATGATTACAAACTGGTGCTTTAGCATTGGTTTCATTAGGTTTTCACTTTTTGTCTGGATGGCTATTTTTTTATTCTTTTTATTTTATCGAAGTTCGATATGTGAATCCATATCTAGTAAAAAATCTTTGCTCTGTTCTGTCTCTGAGTTTGAAAGCACAGAGTTTTATTAGGCGTTGTGGTGGGTCGCTCACGTCTCAGAGCTTCTGTTAGTCGCTCCCTGCTTATGATATTTAAAACTTGGCTGGGATTAGCTCAAGTGTCTCTTGTTTGAATTTGCCCAAGGACATTTTCCTGTAAACGGGATGCTAAGACACTTATTGTGGAGCACACTGTCTTTTTTTTTATTTTCTTTAACTGGTTTCCTTGTCTTATTCAGGCAACCAGAGCCGGGGCCAGAGCTGCTGTGGTTTTGGGGGGTTTTCATCGGCTGTCTACACAGTCTTTTAAAAAGGCCCGCTTTGACCAGCATTAATGCAATATTCATATTCATCACCAATCTTCATTCAAATGTTAAGAGGGAGACTCAGAGTTTGTATGAATGACAAATTGTTAAATTGGACGTAGTTAGTGTGACTTTAAAAACATCATGTTGAAATATCCATCAGGGCTATCTTGGGTTTCTTTGTTGTTTTTTTTTTTTTTTTATTATTCTTCTACCAGTAAACCCTCCAGGGTTTAGTCTGGTGCATCGTCCTAGTCACTCAACCAAGCCAGTTTCATCCGTCATAACAAACTATTGTTTAATAATTCAAAGAATGAAAAACAAAGGATATGTTACGGTTGTGCTTTCCCTGGCCAAGCATTGCCAAATGATTGATTTAGACAGATTTTAAAAACAACTTTGGTATTACAATATTCATGTTTATTAAACAATCGATATTGTCAGCAGCCGGCTGTCTTACAACGCCTTGGGCAATAGAAGCAGAACACAAATGTTTTGGGATACAGTTAATCTGCTAGCTCAGAGAAGCTCTGATCTTAGCCATTGTTTGACAAACTGTTCTTGGTTCGCACATTGTCAAAGCCTATATTATTCTTACTGGTTCCCTGATTCAATAAAAAAAAAGGAAATGCAGAATATTAGAGTTTGGCACAAAATAAGGAAGTGGCTGTTGTTGTACAGTGCTGCCACAGTTACCTTGAAAAAGTATTACTGATTATTCATTTAAAAAGTAACCTAATTACTTTACCGATTACTTGATTTTAAAAGTAACTAATTTGATTACAAGTTACTTTATTAGTTACTGTATATTCAGCAGCTGCTGACAACAACCCCCACCGCCTCAACATGAAAATTACTAGTTTTACTCACTGTAATAGAAGTGCATTTTTAACAGTAACACCAACAATGTATCTCCTGACAAAACTATTGGCTAAAAAAAATAAAAAAAATATATATATATAAAGACTCTTTCTTGACTTCAGGTAACATAAATACTTATTTTATTTAATAAAATATAAAATAAAGTCAGTCTTTTTTTACCTGTATCTGTCACCTTTTAACATGTAAGTTTTTTTTGTTTGTTTTATGCACCAACTACCAAGACAAATTCCTTGTACTGTCCTTAAAACTGTACATGGCCATTAAAAACATTTCTGATTCTGATTCTGAAAATGTGACTTGTTGCATATGTAAGGAAAATGAAATTAATAGTAACTTACAGTGATTTGGATAAGTAACTTTAATTTGATTACTGGTTTGGAAATACTGTAGATCATGTTAGATTACTGGAAAAAATGATCCTATTAGAGTAACGTGTAACTGAGTAACTAACTTACCAGCAGCATCTGTGTTTGTTATGGACCAATGCATTTGCACTTTTTTAAAAACAAGTAAAATATATGATGCCTGATGTTTGAAACACTGATACAACTCCAATGTATACGTTTCTAATCAAGGAGTAGAAAGTTTTGTATCATCAGTAAAATCAATTAAAATCATCAGTAAAATCAATTAAAATCATCAGTAAAATCATCATTACATCAACAACATGACAAAAAGTCTCTCTCTCAATCATACGCAGTAGAGAAAAAAAGTGCCTTTAACTTTGATTTAAAAATGTTCACATTGGATGCTGACTTCAGCTCTGCTGGCAGTTTGTTCCACTTCTTTGCAGCATAACAACTAAAAGCAGCATCACCATGTTTACTGTGAGCTCTGGGCTCCACTATCTGATCTGTGTCCATAGATCTGAGAGACCTGCTGGGTTCATACCTGACTATCATGTCACTGGTTCGCACACTCAGTGTCTATTTAGTAGAACACCTCAACAATTTGTCAAGGACAAACTTCACTAATATTTTTTGCTACTGTACATAATTGATTAGTCATGTTTTGAAAGAAATAAAAAGAGTAAGTGAAACTGAACTCAACTGAATTTCATCAACCACCTTCTGACTGATTTAAAACCCTACAAGGATGTGTTGTGTTCTTTTACGTCAATATAAATTTCTTCTCCTGTGTGTTTGTCTTACAGCGAGCTATGGTGCTTATCCCATCTGTAAAGGCTGCTCGGTGTGCTCCAGAGATAACGGCTGCATAAACTGCCAACCAAAACTCTTCCTATTCCTGCGGAGGGATAAGATAAGGCAGTACGGGGAGTGTGTGCACGACTGTCCAGCCGGATACTACGGCATGCGAAGCCCTGAAGTCAACATGTGCTCCAGTAAGATCCTGCAGCCTTTCTCTCATCACTCTACCTTTACGTCTTTAGTTCCCCACTGTCCTTTTTACCAACAAGCGTGATCCCCAATATCCCGTTTTCCCACAACACGTGATTTATTGTCAGTTATCCAGAGGAGACACACATACCTCACAATTTGAACGCTCATTTGTTCACGTAGGTGGATGTATAGTGAGGCCTTGTCTCGGGCTCCTCCCGAGACAAGCGGCCTTGTAGCGGCCCCTCCCTCGGGATTTAGCGATAAACTCCAGCTGTGGGATGTGCACGGGTTCTCATTTCTCTTTAACACTCCCCTTTACACCTGCATGAGCACACACTCTACTGTCACGAGGATGTCTGAGCCATGAAATCCAGGTGCAAATACAACCAATATGCACAACGATTAGGTTAGGTTACCTTGGTAAATGGCTTAGGGTAAACCAGGAACAGCCTTTTTTCAAAATGTTATTTAAAGGGTATCTGTATTGAAAACATGTGTAACAAAAATGTGTTTAATGTCGTATCAATAAACAAAATATGTGCACCTTTTTATTTAAAAAAAAACTCATTCAAAGGACTTTTTAGAACAATTTTATGTCTTCTGGCATAAACTATGGAGAGTCACCATTTTGGTCACGATATGATGCACTTTCATTGATTCCTGTTAGCTGTTGCTAGGCAACAGTGTTCTGTTGGTCTACAGTTTCTGAACAAGTGTAAAGCCAATGGTTGCTATTAAAACAAGAGAAAAAAACCACAAAAACAAAACAAGTTAGCCAGACACAGACTCCAGAATATCGGCACGGGATACTCACTTAAAACGTTTCCGTTCGGACACACATCGGTGACATGCGACGCCCGCTTCAAGCTGAGCTGCTATGAGAAGGATCTGTGGGCTAAGCTAATGGGCAAAGTTACGCCTGGAATCAGATGCGGTCGCGACAGAACGTCTTCACACAAAGTCTGTCCAAAATGGCTGTTCTCCATAGTTTATGCCAAAAGGTATAAAATTGTTCTAAAAAGTCATTTCAAAGTTTTTTTTTTTTTTTTTTTTTTTTTATAAAAAGGTGCCCATATTTTGTTTATTGTTAATACATTAAACAGGTTTTTTGTTATGAGAAAAATTATCCCATTTTCAAGACATTAGTGAATGCCCTCATCATTACTTAGCTTTTTTTGGGCTTCTGGAAGTTTTTTAACCTTTTTTGAGCTAAGGTACATCTTTTCATTGAAAAAAAATCCCAAGGCACACCACCAATCAAAAATGTTAAAAAATTAAACTTTGTAGCTTATTTCAACAATATACAGTCAATCTTATTGACTGTATATTGTTATGAATAGGAATCAAATACACACACATTCATATTTCTTCTTTTTGAATAAAAAGGGCAATTGACAAACTGCAGTCATTCTTATAAGTGTTTTAATAGGAATCAAATGAATAACAACAAACAATTCTATCTTGATTTTTTTGCATTTCTTTATTCACCTAAAAAGTGCAATTAACAATGGCACATTTGCAGACAATAATTACACAAATGATCTGTGTTTGAAAAACCCTCATATAGACGTCTAATTCTAAGTTCATGTTTCATCACTAACCAGGTTAAAACACTTCACTGGAAATTTCCACGACATTCACAATAGTTGTTAGCTTATCATATCCAATAAAAATTATTTCTTCCTCAACCCCCATTTTAATGTTTGATACTAAAAAGATTGAGCAGGCAAACATTTCACAGGCTGACACACAGCCTGAAGTGTTGGCTGAATGTTTCATATGAAAACAAAAAATGAACTCAAATTCATTTGTATTCCTAAGCCAAACCTCTGACAGACGCCCAAAAATGACAGCCCTCAGGAGGGTGTCTGGGCTCACTGTGAACATGTATCGACCACAGGATGAGGCAGGAAGACACACATTCTGTTTGGCTAATCACTGCTGACCTATATGCAAATATATCAGCTGGTCTTTTTTGGGTACGAAAATCAAAATCATATCATTACCGTAAGTCACAACTGGTTTGTCTTCTGTTCCTCTTACCATAATCCAAATAAATGTTCTAAGTATATGCATATATATATATATATATATATATATATATATATATATAAAGGCACCATTAGATCATATCACTGCGAGATAAATACAACATAATATGAAAATAAAACATTTCTTGAAAAAGGTACAAATTGTCCCTAATCTTTTTCAAAACCCATACAAATAACATACAATGTGCAATCACATATTTTAGAACAGTAATGCTGCGTTCACACTGAATGCGTCTTCTGTGGCACCGGATGCATGTACCGCACGAAACGTTCTGCATGTGTCGCAGAATCAAAAAATGTCCCCATTCGCTTCATATGCGCGTTTAAAGCAAAGCACCGCCCACCAACAACACATTCACTGCCTGCTGAAGCGAGGAGCTGTACTCCTTTTTCTCCTCTCATAAACATAAACCACCAGTGAAAAAAGCGGGTGTGATTAGCGGCTAATGCTATCCTAGCTCAGTGCCGATGAAAACTACAGAGACAACGTTTACCTGCTACTACCACCTCCTCGCTGATTCTCCTCCACGCCAAATCCTTCCTAGTTCGGTCCCGGTTATAAAGGCTGTGTCATACAGCTCCAGGTGGTCACACACAGCTTCTACTCCATGGTTGAATGGGTGAACAGACCGGTGTCCGTGTTGACGGCCTGATGTCATCGTAAACAAAGACTCTGATTGGCTTTCGTCATGCAAAACAGTCGCTAGAGTTCAATATTTTCAACTCTTGCGGATGTGCGGATATGCATAAAATCGGGAGCGCGCTCGCACGGCCAATGCACTTAACGGATCGGACCACACTGCCGCACAGGAAAGATTTTGCATTTCAGACGCATCTATCCATTGACTTTGTATGTAATCTGGCCGCACGGACATAAGCATAAGACTAAAGTTCTTTGAGTGCAAAGAAATAAATGTTTTCTATTTTTCATGGTTAACGTTTAGAAAGACCCCACCCCCACCCCTCAGTTTGGGAACACTGTGCTATAGATTCCTTTTAAAGATTTATTTCAAAGAAATAAGGTTTTTATCCCAGTGGATTCTGGGGGCTGGATGGAAAGTTGAGGCTGGCTGAATATGGCCTGGAGGCCGACAGTTGACATTCACCGCTTTACAAGATCAGTTAATATAGAAAATGCAAAGATAGCAGTGCTGCTATTTATCAACCACTCCTGATTTAGAACAGAGGCAGAAAACAAGTGTACCACACACACAAACACACACACACTGGGGAGCCTAATGATGGGTTTATACTGTAACTTTCTAGCTTGGAGGATACTTTGCAATACAAAGCGGCCTTTGTTGCCAAAGTAGCCAAAAAAAAGTCGGATTACCTGCATGTTCATGGAATTGCAGTCCTCTGAGAAGCTAAACTACACTTTTAATTTTTGCTTATGTGTCAAACCATCATGATTTAATACTTTCATTTTGAAAGAGGTTTCCTTAAAGCTTATAAAGCACTAGAAGATGGGCTTTCAAGGGGAAAACTTGGACAGATGTTTGTGTTACTCATATTGTGCGCTTTATACTTTAAACTCTCATAACAATATGACTTTCTACTTAATACATTAAGATCACCCGTTTTATTCCAAAACAACCCAGAACTGTTGAAGCATTGTGTCTGAAGGAGTGTGTTTTTAAACTGTAGGCATACCTGTTTTTCATCCAAAAGTTATTCTCATCAACTACTAATGCCTTTGTGCCCCCAAAAGAAACTATGTGACATTTCTTGTGTGTTCACAATGACGAATGTAGATATTTTGGCTTCCCTTAGAAACTCCCAATAACAGCCCAAATCAGAGTGATGCCATATAAATGGAAAAACCTAGAGAACCCAGAACAAAAATGGCATCAAGCAAATCCCTGTATGTCAGGCAAAGAAACACAATAAATCATGGTAAGAATGAAGTAAAAACACTACCTAAGGACACTTTTCTGCTTCAGTGCAGTCATTGCATTCTTTCACGAGACATCAAATCTTACAATGCAAAACCTTTCTGAAGTTTAAGTCACATGACCATTCGTCAACAAACCATTTTTTTGGAAGAAATGCCTTTGATTTTCTTATCTTTGAGGCCTTTACTCTGTCTTTATCATTGTCCCCGGTGGATTTATTTCAATTCAATTAAATTTAACTTTATTTATATAGTGCAAATTACAAAAGTTATCTCATAGCGCTATCAAAATATAAAATTTGTAATGAACAAGCATTTAGTGACCGTGGGAAGAAAAAACTCCCTTTAACAGGTAAATATCTCCATCAGAACCAGGTTCAGAGGTGGCAGCCATCTGTTTCAACTGGTTGGGGTTAGTAGACAGATGGAGGACCAGAACAGGATAGAGAGATAGACCATTAGAGTGTCAAGACTAGTTGAGGCGTGAACCAGAAACTGCCAGCTCCAGCTTCAAGACACCTGAAACAGAGAAGAGAGAGAAGGGCGAGGAGAAGGCACTGTCTGCAGAAAAATACGATACAGTATTAGCAGATCTGCCTGCATGGTTTTGGGTTTTGTTCCTAGTGGTAAGGTTAATGCTTGTTAGAAAAGCAACAAATCTCTTCCCGTAGATTGGTAAGCTAGCAGCGATTCCATGGTCTGTAAATGCGACCATTACAGTCGAGCCCATGACCGCTGTAGTGGTTAGGTTAACGCTATTATACGGTATACGCTTTAGCCATCTCTTCCCGCAGATTGGTAGTCTCCTTATTGGCATTTAGTAATAACATGTTTATCTCTGATAGTTGCTGAGGAGCGGCGTCTCCATGTTCTGTAGAAGCAAGTATTTAAGTGTTGAAGTTAACTTAACACAGATGGCAGGATCCAAAATATTTAATAGTAAAGGCATCACTGGTCAAAAATAAAACAGTACACACTTAGCTATCACTGTGACCGAAAACGAAACATAATTCAGCCGATCGACGTAACAAAAGAAGATGCTCGGTCAGACCACACGGACAACAACAAGCTTCGACCACCCATAACATTCTTACTTGGTCACTGCAATTTTTTCCTCGTACTACTTTTGATTTATACACTAATGCAACCGCTGCAAACTGAGAACACACCACAAAAAAAACCCCACCCATCACAATGGAGCTCATGTTGATTTGAGTCAAAACTAGTCAAATTTTCCAGCTCAACTTGAAGGACAAAATGTTCCCTTGTTGCTTATAAAATTACAGGTGCCATGATAAATAAGGTTATTATTGTTATTATAATTACATTGTCAGTGGTTATTATATATTGGCTCATCATTATAAATGATCAGTCCTAGTTGATTGCTTTTCATAAGGCTTTTTTTTTTTTCTTAGGAGAGTTACGCCAACAAAGTTTAAAAAGTATGAGAAAATGAATGGTTTCCAGCCGCGTTAAACATTTAGAGTCTCTCAACAAACTGCTGGTATCAATTGGATAGACCCAAACCAAACACTCAGTTCCCACAATTTCACATACACACATTCAGCGTTTTGCATCAACTATACCCACAATAGAGGCAAAGTCCAAAAAGCTCCTTAGTGATTTTGCCTTGTTTTTGCAACACAGAGAAAATTGGAAAGAGAAGGACATCTTCCTATCGGGTTAAAATACAACAACAAAAATGTATGTTGTTTATTTTTTATTTAAACCCTGTTGGCATTGTCAGTGCCCACATGCGCGTTGTCACTTCTTTGTCTCGCGATCTTCCTGAGATGTGATATTTGAATGACCAGACAACTTTTGTTATAATATTTTAATAGTACGCATTTAAATATGTGACTGTTTTTGTGGTGTTTTTAGTTACTAATTAAAAAAAGAAAAAAAAGAAAAGGAAATACCACCGAAAAAGATACAAAAATGGATCAAAACACAATACACAACATTGACAATCAAAAACCAAACAGAAAATAAAATAAAAACCAAAATAAATCAGAATTTACTCAACATGAATTTCTAATTCTTTTGAAATAGCAGGGTTTCAACCTTTTAAATAGTGCACAAACTGCCGTAAAATAGGCCAACGGGATGTAGACGCGTTTTTCGCATGCATTGAAAGGATCCGAAATGATCAGGCCCGCGAAAGGATTGGGCACTGACAGGCATGACACTGTATGCTGATGTTGTTGTTATTGGATTTTGGCGTTTTGCAACCAACTTGAATAGGTGCATATCGCTACCTACTCTTCTGGAGTGTGCCATTTCCTTCAGGTTAAAAATAATAACAATACGTACCAGTAGTGTCACTTAGCGCAACCGCCATTAGTACGCTAAAAAATCTTGGAGTAGTTATCAATATTGCAAGGCCTCAACATTTTAAAAGAAAAAAAGAAAAACACAAAACAAATCCCATCCCCCCAAAAAAAAAAAAAAAATATGATTTTCCCCAGTCCTGTTACTTTTACAAAGTACAATAGAGCCTAAAAGCATTCTCTTGTTTCCTCCCTTCTCCCAAGAACCCCTTTTTGGCTCCATGGTCATTGTAGTTTATTAGGGCCATATAAAAAACACAAAAACGGAATCGCGGACGGAATCACAGAATCGACCAATGGAAACCAAATCCACTATTGAACGAGGAAATTGACAGAATCGGCAATCGAGAGGCAAAGGACTTTTTTTTTAATGGGGAAGTGTTTCTGGGGACCACTCATTAGATGCACCGCCCACCCCCCTCCCGTCCTGGCATCATCAAACACCATCTAAACCACCCGAAACTAAACTGCCAAAAAACTACGCAATTCATCAATGACTCCTAAATACAGAGCCACCAGTGCCCGCTTAACTTTGCTGTGCCTGTGAAGCTCCGCACGTTTTTCATCAAGCAGCTGCATCGCTCCGTGAAAACAGCTTCACCTGCTCAGATGGTTTGAATGACATTTCATCAGTGCTACAGAAGGTCTGTGGAGAAAAGTTGGCCGTTGTTGTGGATGATACCACTGATGCCAGGGATTGTAGAGTCTGAAACATCATAGGTTCATGATAACTTGATAGCTTCTAATACTGTCAAATATTCTGACCCCTCATGGTGAAATAACTGATGCATCCTTGCGTCCATTTATTTTTGTCTTATCATTATGGTCTGCAACAATGTCATCAGGATCATTTAAATGAAGTTGATTAAAAAGTAATCAATAAACCTGCTCAGAGTCGGTAAACCATTGATCCCTGAGCGGAAATGTATGTGACATAAATGCTCTTCTTATACATCTTTATATGACGTATAAATTATTAAAAATCTGCAGTCAGAATAATCCATATCATTACAACTTATATCTACCTTTTAATTGTATCTTATTTTTACTCTTATTTTTGACATCATTTTTGTTTCATTATGGGGTTTTTATTCATTAGTATTTATTTTGTTTCCTCACAGGAGTTAAAAACTAATATTTTCTGAAAAAATGTATTAATATTTCTAAATAAACGGAATAAAAAGAAAAAAGTGGAAAACAGAATTTGTAAAAAAATAAAACAGATTTTATAGAGCCCTAGTTACTATATTCTGTATCCTCATTCGTTGTTAGTTTGACTTTAACTAATCCTGATGTGTGTAGTATTATATAAGGCTTACCTGTAGACAAAGGCACAACGAACAAATGATTGTGTCTACCCCTGTGGTCAGAACATTGTATCTGTGTTATCTTAAACCCTTTTAACGTAAGCTCTGAAATCACAGAGCAGCTGCTTATGATCACTGCAGAGCTTTTATGTGCAATCTAATCTTAATCAACATTTCTTTCAAAATAAATATTGTGTGGAGTGCCTGGGTATAAGAAAACAAGCAAAAAGTTTATGCTTTACCGGCCTTCACTTTTAGTTTCTCTGAAAAGGCTCAGGACAATCAACAGACACAAAGGCAAAGAGTAGAGGGAAAGAAGTAAATTTAAGATGAAAAAAGTTCCAATAAAGTTTAAGCAAAGCCACAGAGTCTTGCATGGTTAGCTTCTATGTTTGCTTTATAAAGTGTCCATTCTTTGAAATGTTACACTCAAGACAGTGAAATTCTTCCATTATGAGTAAATATTCCTATAAAATAATCCCAATCCGTGGTCTGTAACGGGTATGATTGTGACCAGCCTAATTGACTTATCGTGTAGTTGAAAAAAACATTAAAACATACATTTGGAAACCAAGAAGCATGTTTCATACCAACCATACATTTTTCTTGTCATTGTTGGCCAACTGATATTTATCAGTTTTATCAATGTTTCTGTTAGACTTGGAGAATAATTCTAGCATGATATATCATCTGTGCTGTTTACATCACACAAAAATGTAATATTCACCACAACCAAAACTGTATTCACAATGTCAGTGTAGGCCCTTAACACAATGGAGAACACTAACAGATTTCCTTTTTATAGTTTTACATCGAAGCCAGATTTGTGTTACATTGATATATGTACTGTAAGTACAATTAAATACATCTAAAAGCTTGCAAGGGTCTTTATTACCTATAATACTGGGATTAGGGTCTAGGATGTGGTGGATATGAAAGCAAATATTCAAACTTGTGTATGTTCACTTTTACTGGAATGACAACAGCAACTTATAATAATAATGACTTTTGCTGGAGGAATAAAGCTATAGTAGACGCTCCTAGCTCAGAGCTGTGGTACATCGTCTCTGTTTCACTGGCCGCAGTTTAGGTTAGCCTAATCTCGCTAGAGACATGCAATCTGAAATTTAAAAAAAAAAAAAAATACTTGCACACACTTCGCAACTATCATTTGTATTTGTTTTTAGCAGAGAAAAGGTTTTTTAGCTACAGCTAGCTTTGATGGAGTTGGCTAGTTGGCTGTAGCTATGTTCAGCTAACAGGCTAGGGGTGCTAGCGGAACATTAGGGGACAATTGGAAGAAATACTAACTTATTTAGATATTAACATTATTAACCTCCTTTTATATCTAATGGTTTAATGAGGAAAACTGCTGTATACAATGGCCACGGTCACAAGATGTTTTTTTAAAATTTGGAAGTAGTAATTCCGAATTAAATAATTCCAAATTAAAGTGTTCTGCTTTGTGTTTACATGGGAATAGTAATTCCGATTTTAGGTTAACATGGAAAACAGGTTTATTCGTCTTTATTTTATTCCGCTTTAGGTCTGGGGATGGGATGGCTTCTGATTGGACAGGGGGCAAACAAGACTTATCACGTCTATCGGGAAAAAAACACACAACAAACCTTTTCTTTTCACTACAAAATAGATGACCACATTATAAGAACTGTTCTGTTGTAGATTTGAAGCAGCAGCTTGACAATAACAAACTGTTTTGCTTTCTTCCGCGGAGCACGAGAAGGAGATAAAAGGGAGATAAAAGGCCGTACTTTGGCCAATCAGAGCCAGCGGTTAGTGCAACGGCTGCTCTACCTCCACTATACAGGACGGTGAGTGAAAAATTAACTTTATAATGATTTGCGCATCATAAGTGAAGCTGTGGTGCTTCATGCCCCGATGAAACCTGTTTTCCGATGTCCGTTTGTGTAATAAGTCCATGTGTCCGTGTACATGTCTGCATGTTTATGCCTCCATTCATCCACTCTTTTCATTACATCCATGTCTTCTAATGCTCTTATTAAATAAATAGTCTCAGCTCAAGTTTGGGCAGCCATCTTGGGTTATGTTGTCACACTGCGTCATTGCGACAAATCAAGCATGCGCAGAATGACCGGAATTAACTTAAAGCAGAATTAAGTGTTTACAAGATTGAGGAACTATTTAATTCAGAATTAAAATTTGAATAAACCAGCGCCTAATTTGGTTTTAAATTTAATTCGGAATTAAATTTTCATTTGGAATTGTGTTTACATGGTCAGTATAAAGACGATTTAACTATTGTTCTGAATTAAAGGGGAATTAAAGCTCCCATGTAGATGTGGCCATTGAAATGCGTACAACATTATCAACCTAATTCTATATCCAATGTTTCAGTGAGGAAAACTGAATACAATGACATTAGCGCAAGATGGGGATTTGGTTCGGTGTGTTTGTTTACCTTGACATAAATTAATTATGGTCTGATACCATAATTCATATATGATAGCTATTTTTCTAGTTCTAGTAATATCAGCAGTGTTAGGAGAGTTGTGCAATACAGAAAAACATAGTTCTAATGACTATACTATCTGTAGCCTGTAGCACTAGCTACACACCCTTCCTCAGTCCCATTGGATTCAGAATTTGGCCAAAATATATCCATACAGTTCTAGTTTAGAATTTCATTTTTCTCGTCTAGTCACAAAAACGCTCTCATCTATATACTTCAGCTATTTATTTACTACGATAGATGTGTATACATTTGGCTCAATAATCACTAAATAGCAAACCCACTTCAGAAATAAGAGCTAAATTGTTAGCAACAAACACATAAAACCATATCCATGTCTTTTTGTAGCATTATGTCTTCCTGCATTAACATATTTAATGTTTCTGGGCCTCTGCTGAACTGAAAGTCCTTTCAACAGCTAATGGATTGGTTGATATGAGCCATAAAGCATATGTAGCAATTTCAGTGTTAGCCACAGGGTTTCTTATCAGCTGCCCAGAGGAGGCCCCACGCCAGTGTGTGTGGGTGTCAGCCCACCACCCTGTAGGGATGATTTGTTGCAATGGTCACACAGTGTGCTGCTTTATGTACAGCCCAATGTGAGAATGTGGTGCAGTCATGCTTTTGCCGAAGTCACATTTTAGAATACTTTGGTTTTTGAGATCCAGCACATTCTCAAGTCAAAGTGTATTCTACCATTTTGTATATTACACACAAGCTCCCTGGCGAGAAGAAATATAAGCTGAAAGGCGACTATCTGAGCTGTCGTCTGTAAAAGACAAAGTGCTGAGAGGGTCAGAATAAGAGCACGACTGCATTCAAGACTTCCTCCCTCCGGGTGTTTTACGGACCCCCCACTGCTAGAAATTCACACATACATTCTAACCACCAACCCAGTTGCCTCAGCCTAATAGAGCTGTTCTACAATCCCAGCTGTGCTTACTGCCAGCTAGCAAGCTCTTCGATCTACGTCTGTGATTGCCAGTATCCTGGATGTATGGTTTTAAACTCGCAGTCTATTCAGTGCCAACCTAATATGCCACAGGAGATTCCTCCGTCTGATGTAATTTTCTTTCCCCTACTTTATAGCTTGGCTTGACACAACCTGTTACTGAATCCCAACTGTTGCAGTGCTTTATCACATCAAATCATAGCTTATAGGAAAAGCCACTTGGCTGAATTTCTGTCAAAACCCTTTTTCCTTGCAGTGAATCCTCGAGATTCTTTAAAGTTGGGGTTGAATAGGGGCCATATTTGGACCATGACCACATGCGCACCAAGTGTCGTTGGGTCCATTATCTGTAGTCAGTAGTACCATGAGCCACTTAAACCTTCTTTCCTTTCTCCCTCTTATTTTAAGCTTGTAGATGTTTCCTTCGCACAGTACCAGGGAAACTAAATTAAATATGGGCCTTTGAGAATTGTAACAAGATTCTTTAGGATTACATCTTGGTGATCTGCGTTTTCTGTAGTTGTTTTTAAATTCCTTTATCATTCCCTTCAGCAATTTCAGGAAAAGATATCTAAAACTTAGCTGTACCCTTTTTATGTAAACATCGAAGACGTTATATTTGTGAGAACCATGAGAAAATGAAACGCATATGTATGCTCCATGACAAATGTTGCCCAATCTAAATGCTAATAAGTTTTATCAAAATTTAAGGACAACCGTTTTAGTGCAGATAATAATTGCTTGACTCTATAATTAGAAGAACACAAAAAGAGTTTCGCACAGTGAAAGAACTAATAAATCTTACCTGGCTGATCTGTCTGTCAGTCTCTAAAATGCTGACAAAAAAACATCCATGCTTCTTCTACTTTTAATGCCAGCAGGATGAGTGCCAGTGTGGGGAAAAAAAACAGGTTTGAAAAGACTTAAAAAGAGTAACAAGTGAAGATGGCAGTCTTTTGTCATGATCTTTGTACCCGCAGCCCTATATGACATGACGGGCTGTCACGAGCAAACCGAGCCAATGGTTCAATGTCAGTGAAACTTGTAGTCGAATGCGAAAGTAACAGGATATTTTGCTTACAACTTGTAATTGAAGGACACAAATGTAGGCTAATTTTTCCCCAATTGCATTATCATTTCTCCTCTCTTTTTTTTTTGTAAAATCATTGCAAACCGATTGTTTCTTTACACAAAGATGATTTGTTTTATTAAAAAAAGGATTGATTTTGCATGACTTTGTCAGCCAATCAAAGCTAAGCACTTGACTGAAGCTGAAAAAATCATTCGATTTTAGGCCCACCAAACTATCACAATTAGATTATCGGATGTACTGTCTAAAACCTGCATTGTTCAAGTTGTTTTTTATGGAAGGAAGCTTAGCATTTTTCCATGTCACATTCATATTATAACCCATGGTCAGAGAGCCAGGCTGGGAGATAATGATGATAATACGGTTAAGTTCCTGGAACAATTCGTTCAATGGGATCTGATGACCTCATTATTTCTCATTAGTCTCCCTGGGGCACCAAGAGGAAGACTTTAAAGGTGGTCCGGAGGTTAATCCTGTGGGGAGAATGAACCCACTCCCCTGTATCTGTATTTGGTGATGACTTAGCTGGTTGTCCATACAGCAGCTCCTCCTGTGTCCCAGATAGCCTCTCTGGCTGGTATCTGGTGATGATCCTTCCTCTCCCACTGTTCCTCTGATGGCCTCTGACCCTATAGCTTTGCCTACCGACATTCTATAACTCCTGTGGAGTCGCCTTCCCATATCGTCTACCTCATCCATCTCATTAAATGACACCACGACTTGTCTTCTTTAGCAAACCCAATTACCTTGTTGTCCCTGAATTGGCTTACCACATCTGAAATTACCGCGGAGCGTCATTTTTTAATCAAAAACTTTCATCAAGTGCTACTGCAAGCATACAGTGCTGTACACATCTGTGTTAACTCATATTTACTGTCAATGAACCAGAATTGCTCAACAACTCTAGTGCTACAGAATACTGCCAGATGCTGTGGTTTGTCCTTTTGCTCCTTCATTTTTTTTGTTTTTTTTTGTTGTGCAACTAAATGTCTCTCAGGTGATGACAGGCCTGGGAAGTGTGCATTGTAAAAGATGACTTTATGTTTTCCTATTAGCTTTTTGATTTACTTCTCCAGTAGTTTTGTATGAAACCCTGGCTGTTTTTCACTTGAAACAATTGGACAAGATGTCTGGAAGCTCAAAATTATAACGAAATGCATGCAAACGCTTATTTTTATTAGATTTAGGAGACATGCGTATTACAAAAATGAGGTAGTGATAAATAACTGATGTAAAGACATGAAGAAAATGGTGAAGAGATGAACAACTTGACTATGAAGAATAAGGAGATTTGAAGTCATATTTCCAGTGTGTGTCTTTGTGTGTGTTTAGACTGGTTGGGAAAGCGTGAGACCAAAGTGAGTGGGCAGAGGCCATACTTTAGGGTTCAAAGTAAAACGAGGAGGGACCCCTTGTTTTGGAGGAATGTCGAGGAGGATGCATGATGGTTAGCTGGAGATGGTGTAATTATGGGGTGTACTTGTGAGAACCTAGCCTTCCAGAGACCCTGCAAGGGTCATAGATAGAAGGCAGCCGTCAGCCTGTGTTGCTCCTACATGTCAAACAAACAAAACACAGCAACAACGTTAACCTCAAGAAACGTACGCCTACACCTTAATGCCCACTTTGCTGTCACTCATGATTGCGAGGCGAGTTCAGAGGGAGACGTGACACACAACCTGGGACTGCAGCTGTAAATTAGAGATTATGGTTTTCTGACACTTGAGACCCATTGAGCAATACTACCTTCTTCAAAGGAGCAACATAAATTAAACAGTTCTTCGAAGTTCCTTCTAATCATGTGGCCCTTTACGTCGCCTCGTTGGTGTGGTTGTAATTTGCTACTGTCTGACATGCTATTTGCAAGGAGCTTGATGACACATTGCCTTGCCTGTCTTCATTTCAGGCCCTGTTCTGGGTATTGTGCAGTCCCTAGGTGTGGCATGGAAGGACATATGATTTGTAGTTGCTGGCGAGAGCATTTTATCTGGACAGGGCTTTGCAAAATCTCTGGTTTACAATCACTAGTCCTTGTTCACCATTCAATCCAATAATATCGTTAATGGAAAAACACACAGAATGAAGCAGAGCAGCGTAGCAAGATGTTATTTTAGGGACACTTGCTTAGTGTTGCAGTATGCTACTTAGTTGGAAACATTTTTTGCATCCATACTGTTGGATGCTGGCAGAGTTGTAAAGAGTACAGATACATACTACTCAAGTAGAAGTACTGTTACTTGATTTAAATTGTACACAAGTGCTAGTACGTCATACATAAAATACTCAAGTACAAGTTAAAAGTAGCTCAATTAAATAGTACTTAAAGTAAAAGTTACAAGTTACTTTCACCCGCCACATTTATTTTTGGTAATAAATCTTGCCACGGTTCCATTGCATACAGTAAACATCTCATGTATAAACTTAAAAAGGAAGAGACCAAATCTTGCACAATTGTAACTGAATTTATTTTCCATAAAGGCATCTGTATAAAATAAAAGGTTTGTCAAAATATACAATTATTTAAAAAAATAAAAGAACACCAATAAATTCAAGTCAAAATAAATAAAATTATCAGGCTCTAAGTATAGCTACATTTATTAACTCTAAAACTGAGAAAATAACTGACATTCAATGCTGTTTTGGCGCGGGGTGCGTTACGTTTAATCTGGTTGGTCTGCTATGATTGATGCATTTGATTGTTGTCTGTTCATTTCATTTTTCATAGTTTCACAATTTCCGTTGATCATTTTAAAACCAAAAATAATAGTTTACTCAGTAACGTTTGAGTGTAGAAATGTAACGAATTACTTTACTTCTTTTAAATCGTACTTAAAGGTAGGGTAGGTGATTTTCTCCAGATACACTTTTTAAGTTAGGGCGGAGCCGTCGAAGAAGCTACATTCAAAATCATGCTAGCTTTGAAAAATGCCTACCCTGCCTTTAAGTACAAGTAAAATTACTGATTTAGAAATACCCATAAAAGCAACTCAATTACAAAAAATACAGTCACTTTCACCTCTGGATGCTGGCTCATACTATTGAAGGAGGTCAGCTTAACCAAATTCTTCATCAGTATTGTTGCGTATTTGTTAATTTCCTAATTTAAAGTAAAAATATGAAGATGAAAAAACATTGTCAAGTAGAATATTCAATGAGATTTTTTTTTTTTTTTTGCAAGACTGACCAAATAGTCCCTTCAATAACCCCTTTCCTCAAAGTCCTTCACCTTCAATCAACTCGAGACGAGAGGATTTTCTCAGATGAGTTTCTTTGCTCTTTCCTTTAGGGTGCAGAATAGAAAACTGTGAGTCCTGCTTCAGTAAAGACTTCTGCACCAAGTGCAAGTCAGGCTTTTACCTCCATAAAGGGCGCTGCTTTGACAAGTGCCCCGAAGGCTTTACCCCACTGGAAGACACCATGGAGTGTGGAGGTACGTAACTGAAAAAACACTTGGAGTGGGTGTTTAAATGATTTGTCTATTTTACACCATTCATTAAAATAATTGCTTCTCATTTGAGTTAAAAAAAAAATAAGCAGGTTAACTGAGACCACACACAGAAAAGTTATAAAATCCCAGCTTTTTCAGGACAGGTCTGTGACCTGTCCTGAAAAAGCACTTTGGATGTTTTTACATTGTGCCATCACCATACATGTGTTTCTCTGCAGAGGGCTGTGAGGTGGGTCAGTGGAGCGAATGGGGGGCCTGCACCAGGAGAAACAAAACTTGTGGTTATAAGTGGGGTCTGGAGACCAGGACGCGGCACATTGTTAAGAAACCACCCAAGGACACGATACCCTGTCCCACCATCGCAGAGTCCAGGATGTGCAAAATGGCCATGAGACACTGCAGGAGAGGTAAGGATGGTATACAAGCCATATGCTAACGTTTGTGACAAAAACCTTCTGTCAGTTGGCCTGAACTTCATCTACCTTCACGTCAAAGTTTACACTACTCTGTTGAATATTAAAGAAAACAGCCCACTTCTCCCGAAGGAGAGCTCTGTCCCCCCTTCTCAGAGTTCCACCTGTCTCGTGTAACCTTTGTACCTCGCTGTCATGTTTTTTTTTTTACCGTCTGACATTCTGAGGTGCACTCTGGCGTTTCCTCGCATGAAATATCAGTATTTTTCCTTGGCACCCTTGTTCTGGCTAGCTCTGTTTCTGTTTCTGAGGTATATTTTCTTCCACCCTTTGGTCTTCTCAGTGGAATTCTTCAAAGTACAAACTGCAGGTTTCCTCAATGACTGTCTCTGTTTCCTCTCTGACAACTTGAGGGGTATTTGTGGTACACACAGCATTTATGTCAGGCCATTTATTGAGAAGTCAATTCTGGGAATTCTCTTTCCAAATGCTGCCAAAGGATTGTTTTTTTTCGGAGTTTCTCTTAGACAATCCAAACATGGTATTTAAAGGTGATGGCTCCAGTAATGTCACTTTCCAAATAAACATCTTAGGACTGCACTTTCACATTGCCCGTAAACCTTGGATTAAGATAGACCAAGTATAAATATTTAATTTACCAGGTAAGAAAGTAATAATAGTGGCAGTTATCGCTTACTGAATAAAAGATAAATCTATTCCAACCTTAAAGACATTTCTCCATTTTAGGCAGAAAGGCTAATGTCTTAAGGTAAAGTAAGTGGTAAAAGAGTAAATAAACTTTTAAGGCGGTAGCTGCTGTCTGTGTTGGAAAATGTGACTTCATGGTACATTTAGCTCCCTAAGCCTTGTTGAGTTGGTCAGAAAAAATGGTTCCCCCACCCCTTTGCACCTCTTAGTGACTGAGCTGTGCCTGCTTGACCTTTTTCCAAGAATGTTTATGACCTTCTTTAATTAAAATTGAACATTTTGACCATGGTTACGGAAGGCATTTTTCCCAAGCTTAAAGCCACTGGTGAAAATTTGTTGTTAGTGTCCAACAAAGGCTTTTTTCTCTCCAGCCCTTAAACAGATTTCCTGTCTACATCTTATATTGCTTTATGTTCCCTGGTGATGCAATGATTGTAAATCTCTCCATACCATCGCCTGTCCAGCACCTTTGCAGTAACGTGTATGTAAAACTGTCACAGCTTGTATGAATCCCAGGGCTCTTCATTGTTTTTAAGGGTTGCGGTGGCCCTGTTAAATAAAGGTAAATTTCTAACTTAGGCATATGTTGTTAATTCCTCACTGCCAGTAAAATATCCCCACTTGGCAGAAGTCAGTGAAATGCAACACTCCACAGTTCAAATAAATACTACGTTAAAATGTAAGCAGCTGAAGTTGAACTCAAGGAAAAACTCTTGGCGGATCCAGTCCTGTTATAGGAGAGTTTCACACAGTGGGATTGTAAAATAATCACTTCCCGCATGTGATGATAAAGAAAGATCTGATGGGCAGATAGGTTGTGACCTGAAAACCTGCGGAAGTACCATAATTTGAGAAAACAGTACGTAAATATGTGGTTTATTCCACAGCTTGACTTACTGAACACGAAACAGTGTTTGTGCTAAGCACAGGATTATTTACAGTGAACTTTAAGCATGTCATGGATTAGATAGAGACAGGAAATAGCAGCGCGCATCTATATTCTATTTATGGAAATGCTTATCTGATCGCCCTGGCTTGCATTTCTACATGTATAGTATTTAAATTACACGATGAGTCATCGTCAGCAATCTTCTTCTCCCTCTGTGGCTGCAAAGGTTTAATCCCTCGCTAAAACATGCACACTGGCAGAGAAAAGCGAAGCTCAGACAATGTCAAGAGGTGAGGCGTTTTCACGGCGAACATGACGAGTAGTGTAAACCGTGTCTGATGTGTTCCGTGCACGTTGCCAATCAGTGTAAACACTATATATCATTCGCGCTGCTGGGATTCATTTGCTATTCTCCACCGGTGTTTTGCCAGAACAGCTATGTCCTGATAACAAACTCTGTCCAGAAAATGGTCTGGGGGAGAAAAGACAGCTGTAGTTCAGCAGCAAAACCACAGTTAGCCTTCAATGGGCAAAGTCTTTTTAAGTAAACTCCAAAGTTAGACAAAAAAAATGAACTGAAGGAGCCTCTTGGATGAGAAGGGACACATTTCTAGGGCTTGTCTTAGGTTTCTCTGTATCACAATAATCTGGAAAGATAAAAAAAACATTTGATGGAGAACAAATTAAGTATGAGTGACTGAACTTCTCTGATTTTGAAATCATTTGAAACAAATCTGAAGGTATGGCAGTGCGACATGGATAGTATCAAACCTAGGCTGGTTTGAAAATAGATTCACACACTGCGCTGCATTTGGGATTCATTGACCTTCACATCCTGCTTATTACATAATTAGCTGGGTTTCTATTACAGTTTTTCGTAAAATAAAAGCGATGTCTAAATGTCGACAAAGTGTAATAGCGCATAATCTCTTCCCGCAAGACTTCGCTGCAGGAAGATAGATTCTCCAATCCTCCTTATAACACTATTTCTTTGTTGTTTCAGTCTGAAGTGGCAGTAATCATTTTTAAATATAATGCTAAGAATTGTCTCGGTCTCCTCTTCTGTTAACACGTACCGCGCCATGTTTTCTCAAAGAGAGGTGGTCATGTGACCAGGTACATCACGTTATGTGACCATGTACGTCACGCTCTGTGACATGTATTTGTAGAAAAAGTGTTTCCATAGCGCTTCTGCGACACATTTTAATATCAAAACATCAGAAATTCCTCCTCATAAAAATGCAAAAACTTTTTTGCAATATTTGAGTGTTTTTTCCAAAGTTCAGGTCTTTCCATTACCAGTTTTTATTGCGCATTTCCAAGGGTAATGGAACTGCAGCTATTGTCTTTTGTGAGACGAGTGTCCAAAGGTGGGATCCTCTTGCCTCGCACTTGACTGCAACCAATGAGGTGAATGAGCTACGATGCTAACAAATTCAGCCCTGTAGTAAATGTGTGCACGCATTTGATCAACAAATCAAAATTATGTAGAAAAATGCTGGCTACACATCTGTAAGTACAAAGCTTATCTTTCTTATGATCTAACAAAAGCTAGGTACACACATAAAGAGAATTATCCCCCTTCCTGACCAAGGATGGCCAATTCCAGATTATTTTATGCTTTATAAGATTATCCTGTGTCTGCGGTGTGTTAAGACTGAAAGGGGTCAGTGCTGTCATTCCTAAATATTAAATGTTTTTCGTTATTTACTACCAAAATTCCTCGTCTCATGACCTCGTGTTTTGCGACATGGAACTGAATGTATCCAATCGAAAAGCAAGCTGACAGAGAAACACGGAATGGTGCGTTCAAGGCAACTTGTAACTTGGCCTTTACGAGTTGAAAATCCTGATTTCCGAGTTTCATGGCAGAACGTAGAAATATCTCAAAAATGGCTAAAATATTTTATTTTTCCTCGACTTTCCTGAGTAGGAGCTCCTACTTCAGGTGGCGCTCTACTTTTTCAAGTAAAAAGTTGGAAAATCCCGGATTCTGAGTTTTTTGGAAGGCAGCATTAGATTACATTGTTTGTTTGATCACGTGATATTTCTGGCTTGGAGGAAGACTGGTGGTTGGACAGAATGGTTCTGTGTTTGGTGTGGTTTGCAACAAATCTCTTCACATTTATAAAACCCTTTTGTGTGTACCTTGCTTAAGACTAAGACTCCCTCTCTGCTTTTCCTTGCTGACCTTCACTTACACTACCCTCAGCCCAGCACAGTTACCACCAACAAACACGTCATCATCTTTATATAGAACAATATAGTGCAGCATCATCAATAGACTTTTTGTTTACATGTGGTTGCAGCAGAGCGATGGTAAATGAACCTAAAAACATGCTTCACTCTTAAATAAGAGTGTAGGATCTATTTTAAAACTACCGGTATTTGGCACTGGCAAATGACCAGATTTATGATGGAAGGATGCTTGCATACATACGTAATCACCACATTCATCACTGTGCCATGCTCTAGTGCAGTGGTTTCCAAATGTTTCACAGTCCCATACCCCTGCAGACAATTCACCTGAAGCCATGTACCCCCTACTTCTGCAAACTAATAACAAATAACAATGTATTGTCATAAACAATGTAGCCCTACAGTGAATATTGCCGATCCTGTTGAGGAATATATAATAACAATAATAATAACTATAATATTTGCATTTCCTTAAGAAAATACAAATGAGGATACAGGTGCTGGCCCGCGTCACACTGCATTACCTTATCATTGGCATTAGCTAGCATTAGCATCAGTCTAGCAATAGCAGTAACCTAGCAATAGCAATAACCTAGCATCATCATTAACATTTGTATAGCAATAGCATTAACCTAGCATCATCATTAACATTAGCATAGCAATAACATTAACCTAGCATTTAGCATTAGCCTACATTAATATTGACCTAGTATTAGCTTTAACCTAGCATTATCATTAGCATAGCAATAGCATTAACCTAGCATAAGCATTAACCTAGCATTAGTTAGCAATAGCAACAACCTAAAAATAGCAATAACCAAGCATTAGCATTAACCTAGCATTAACATTAACTGCTCTATTTATGTTCTAGTTTCCAATGTTGTCAGTGTTGTACTTTTTTATTCACGTACCCCCATGACAATACGTACCCCTGGGGGTACCCGTACCCCACTTTGGGAACCTAAGCTCTAGTGTGACAGAGTTCTACTCACACTAGTCAAACAATCCAGACTTTTAGCGACAAATTCTGCTTTGGTGTCACACATTTTGTTGATGTTTTGGGGAAACTAAAGTACTCTTAATTACCTGCTTATTCACATTAAAATTTGGTTTTTGTCACTCATTTATTCCTACAGCTATTTAAGAAACAACGACCAATTTAATATACATGTTTTTAACCAAAACACAACACAGATTTAGCAGGATTTAAATCTGTGATCGTGGTGCCACAATAGTTTATGTTTTTAACCAATGTGCTTCAATTAGCACTTCATTGAAGAAAAAAACCTAGATATAAAAAATTTTTTAAAAAAAAAACTAAAAAACAGCACCAACAGCCTTTGCTTTACAACTTAAATCATAATATTTTCAAACGTAATGGACACCGCATTGGACAGTCCATGAGGAGATAAAGAGGGGTGCACCTTGTGGATTGAACCCCTGACACTGTAAAACACAAAATGCTGTGTGATGCAATGACTGGGCTTCAAACAATAGAGACTTAATGAATAGATCCAACACTGAAACTCTCTTCCCTTTCCCAGAGCTGAAGGCTTTAAAGAGAGATAGATCTATTTAGCTTGGCAGACATTTCCCAGAAACCCCCGTTATTTCTCCCATTCACTAATTTACAAACAAAATGTGTGTCATAACTGAATCCTGTCTGTGTTTCAAAAATATTCTCTTGCTGTTTTGCAGACTGTCCATTTTGTCCTTCGTTTTCTTCCCCAAAATTTAGTAAAACGTATCCGCCACGTGAGTGACATCTGATCTGGTGTTAACAACTGGCAAAGGAAAGTGTTGACAACTCTTACACATGAGGTGATTCCTCATTTGGCACTAAGCAAGGACTCAAACACACCCCTGTGAAAAGTGTGTTGGCTTTCCAGCTCTTCCACAACACAAAGAAGGTCTTTTTGTCATTTGCTCTTATTGACATTTTACTACCTCTGTTCGCACCAGGTATAGTTTTAATATTTATCTAAAGGCACCTGATCTACAGAAGATCATTAATATTTGGGCTAGGGTTCGATAAGTGGTTCTCAAACTTTTTTGGTTCAAGTACCCCTTTCCTCTTACTTTTGAATCCAAGTACCCCCTTTGTCAGACTAGATAATTTTGCTCAGAGTACTATGAAAAAACAACTATAGAGCGTAATGATGGAATAAATGAGTAATAACACGTTTTAAAGAACCTCATTTTGTAAATAAGTGGAATTAAACAGTATTTAGTGCCTCCTGAATATATTTATTTTTGTATTTATTTCCTGTCACTCCCTCCTGATGTGGGACCAAGACTGATCAAGATCAAGATCATTTCCATCATCATTGTGTGTGTTTTTGGTGTCATTTTGTGTGTATTTTGTTGTTGTGTGTCTAATTTATTTTTTTTCAGTATGTATTTTTAACTTATTTTGTGCCTTTTTTGAGTGTTGTTGGTATTATTTAAATTATCCTCTCTCGGTGTGTGTGTTTTTGGTGTCGTTTGGTTGTTATTTTGGGGTATTTTGTAGTGACGTGTGTATTTTTCTCTCATTTCGTGTGTCTTTGTCGTCATTTTGTGTGTTGCTGGTAATAGTAAGTATTTTTCTCTCTTAGTGCATGTGTTTTTAGTGTCATTCTGTGTATTTTGTTGTTGTTTGTCTGTTCTTTTTGCTATTCAGTATAAGTTAAGTTAATTTATCCCTTGTAGTGCCATTGTGTACCCCCTTTTGAGAAACATTGGGTTAGACAACTCTGACAGCAACAATATTACCGTATGTGGTCATTAAACAGAAGAATATTATGATTATTTTATATATTATTTTTTCATGTTTAGCTGACACATCTTCAGACTTGGCAGGTCATTTTGATGCTATGACTCTTGACTAAACATTCAGTGAGATAGAGTTTACCTTATGGATAAAAGAACGTATTAAAGAGACAGAATGAACTACCATCACCAGATTATGAACCTGAACATAACCCTGCAGGCCTTTCTGGGTTTATTGATATTCCATTAGTGTAACGAGAGAAAGCTTCTGCACTGTAGGACTCGAACGAGGCCAAGGCATTAAAGCAATCAATTATTTGAAGGCCCATATACTGTGGCCTCATGACTTCTCGGAGTGTGTTTATATACTCTGATAAGCAATCCATCTACAGTTAGACCCCACCAAATGCACGGGAGTTTGTGAAGTCGGAGGTGAATTTGCACAACATGCCTGTCATGTGGTGAAGAAAAGTGTCAGACTGATGTGTTTTACCTTCTGGTAACCACTGGAACTAATGAATGGATGCTTATTTTGACTTTAAACAATGATTATAATTGTAGCTCTTACTGGCCAATACAGTGAAGTTCCACTCATATTACACAAGCTTTATTTTTGAACCACCACCATTTTATACAAGTTTAATTTAGTTAATAGGTAACTGATAGAACTAGTAGAGATTAGAGTCCACAATTACAATAGCGTAAAGTGGTCCTGTAGTAGAACACACGCAATATATATATTTCTGTATTTTTAATCTGTGATAAAATTTGAATAAACTTAGCTATTTATTAGAAAATAAGGTAACACTTTACTTGAAGTTTTATACATAAGGCTGATGAAGATATCTCCATCTGAACCAGGTTCAGAGGTGGCAGCCATCTGCGTCAACTGGTTGTGCTTAGTGGACAGAAGGACCAACAGAACAGGATAGAGAGATAGAACATCAGAGTATCTCAGACTAGTTGAGCCATGAACCACAGATCAGGAACTGTCATCATCAGCTTAACGACACCTGAAACAGAGCAGAGAGAGCAGGGTGAGGAGAAGGCACTGACTGCAGAAAAACATGATACAGTGTTATCAAGTCAGCCTACCTTGGCCTTGGGCCTCACTCCCAGTGGCCTAGTCAGCACTTATTATGAAGGTGACAAATCTCTTCCCGCTTAAGCTAACAGCGACTCCAGGGTCTGTAAATGCGTCCGTTCACAGACGAGCCCATATCCGCTCTAGCGGTTAGATTATGTTATGATTCAGTCCTGTTTATGCAGACTGTAAATCATAACCAGCTACATCAGAATTTGAATCTCTTCCTGTTTATTGAACCAGTAAATGCAACCGTTTACAGATGAGCCCATGTCTGCTTCTCTAGCGGTTAGGTTATGCTATGATTCAGTCCTGTTTGTATTTGAAAATGGATCACCATTAATCTAATTTATATAGTAAGAAAGAACTTACCTCTGCAATAATTCTTATTTTTATTTTACATCAACACATAGGGTTCCTATATAATGCTGCTTTAAACCTAGATCTTCTTCTGGCATGTTCCCTTCAGGGCTTGCCACAGCAGATCATCTTCCTCCAATCCCTGCCGTCTCCAGTGTCCTGTTTCTTCATACCAATGGCCTGCATGCCCTCCCTCTTTGCATCCGTCACCCTCCTCACTCACTTCCTCTGTTCTTGCTTTCCAGCTCCATCCTTTGCATCTTTTTTTTCCCTCAACAGCTATCATCTCTCCTACAAGCATGAGCAAACCACCTCAGCCTCATCTCTTTCACTTTCCCACATAACTGTCCAACACATACCTGTCAAGTTTTGGATATGTGAATATGGTACATATTCTGGCACCCGCTACGAGCATCCTACCACCCCAACCAAGCTTCAGTATCCCTTATATTTTAAAAATGGTTTGCAAGGAATCTGAAATAACCACTTGTACTAAACACAGTTAGGTGATTAAAATGTGGTTGGCCTACCTTTGTTGACAATTAAACGCTGTGAACATTCCTACTTTATTATACAGCCTAATGAAAACATTAAAGCGTATATGAAGCACTTTTTTATTTGGATATATATATATACATATATATATATATATATATATATATATATATATATGTATCTTTCATATATCTCTCATGCTCACTCGTGTGGTTCGCTGGCATTCACTAATGACTTATTATACAGATTTTTATGCTGACTTGCGTTGTTCCTTCCTTGTTCCTTCCTTGCACACGTGGTTTTAAAGTCGAAGGATAAAGCTAACGTGAAGAGGAGCACAAGCTTGTGGATGCTTGAGCAAACGTGCAGGAATATCAAGCTTTTGAACATGTCTAGCAAACAGCAGCAGCAGGTGGCTTTGGATTTTACCATTTGGTGGAACAAAGCTGCCTCACTGAGGCAAGCAACGAATACACTTTTTTTATTACTGTTTTCTGGATGAAAAACCTTTATATTTGACACTTTGAGTACCAGCATTTGTAAATGAGAGCTGTTTGACCGTGAAGAAATGGTTGCGTTTATTATTCAACAATAAAAATAAACTATTACTGCCATGTCGCTCTTTATTAAAAAGGCGCCTTTCCAATAGATCTGACCTCTCTTTGCTGCGGGAAGAAATCACACACTTAATAAAGTTAAACTAGAAACCCTCAAACCGTAGGAATTTACTGATTGTTATTGATTGTTGTGAATAAGCATGTTCTGGCCAATTAATGAGCAATAAGGGTTTAATCTTCTTTGAAAAAAAGTGCAGTTTAAAGGCAAACCGAGCCAAATCCACGTGTGAAAGTGATTTAAAGATTTCCCCCCCATCAGTATTAACTCTTTTTGTTCCACCTTTTTGCCCTTTTTCCACAACTGTTTGCTACATTTTGCTCATTAAAGCTCCCATTTGCCAATACATACCACCTCTTTATTTGCCTTTTTTTTGCCTTGGCCCATTTCAGTCACTTTTTAGGTTTTACTCTTTTCTTGCCATGTTTTTGTCACTTTTGGACCATTTTTGGCCACCTGTTACCATGTCTGCCTTCACTCGTTTGTCAAAAAAAAAACGTAGCCGGCCGAACCGGCCCACTGGGACGATGCCTGTTTTGCCAGATGGTCAGTCCACCCCTGCTATCCACTCCTTACACACCTCGGACAGTTGACCCCAAGTACTTAAAGTGTTCTTCCTTTGCTACCTCCTCCGTCTGCATAGTCAAATACACTATTGTGCTGATTCATCTGGTGATCATGCTTTCTGCCGACAGGGTTTATACTGAGCTACTGGATGCAATAATAAAAGATGTAAAAAAAAAAAAAAAAAAACCTGACAGAACGTGTCCTCGGGAATATTTTACTTCTATTTTAACGAAACACACAGTTCATATGAACTCATTGCAATTGATCGTCTTAAAGTTCTACAGCCACAGTGAAACAATCACCAGTTAAACTTAAACAATACCATTCCGTAAGTGGCATGTCAGCACATTGAGATGACATACCACTTAATGCCCTGACAAAGCCAGGCACATAGTGAAGAAGTACATGTTCAGCTCATATCAGTTGCCTTTTGAATTTGGATTTCCATCCAGCAATATTATTCCCCTACTGTGTGCAATGTCTGCTGGATTTTTACTATAATTTAGAGCCATTGGATATGACAGTCGGCCTGGAAGTTGTTTAAACTGCCTGGGCAGGCCTTAAAGTCTGGTAAAAGAAATCAAAATGAACTCATAGCCACCCCCGGAATGATCAGACTCCAAAAGGATACGGTAACTGGTGTGAGATCCGCCAGCCTTTGTATGGGAGTGTGGTCAAACCACTGTACTTGTTCGCCCTTGCTGTGTCCTTTCCGCCAGAAAAGCAACAATAATTGCTACAAATCCACTCTTAAGGAGTAACAACTGCTATTTCTTTTGTGGCACACGCTACTTAAACAATTTGGTTTCTATTAGCCCTTGCATATGAGCAAGCAATTAACACACATGGATGCATTTCAGCGTGTTTCACTCAATTCTGCTGTTTACACATGTTGAGCCAAGGGGTTTAAGCTTTGGCTGAGGATGCCACTTACGTCTTAACATTTCAGTGATGAACATAGATGGATCAAGTCAAAAAGTAGTTGGACGTGAGGTTCTGACAAACAGATACTTTACTGTCTTTTTTCCATCTTTTTGCCTTATTTGCTCTTCGAGGCAGGGCAGTCATTTTGACTGTAAAATTCCTTCCAAATTTAGCACAATTTGTTGATCTCTTTTTATTCTGGTGTCGTAGGGTAGCACAATGGCCACAGTTACATTAATTTGGAATAAAGTATTCCGAATTAAATTATTTGAAATTAAAGTGTTCTGCTTTGTGTTCACATTGAAATAGTAATTCCAAATTGAGGTTTACGTGGAAAACAGGTTTATTTGGCTTTATTTAATTCCGGTTTGAGTCTGGGGGTTGGGAAGGGTTACGATTGGACAAGGGGGGTGAACATGATGTATTCACATCTATTAGAAAACATGGCTACAACATAGAAGACCACAAAATAATAACAGTTTTCACTTTTATTTTGATTGTAGTTTTGAAGCAGCAGCTCGGCAATAACATACGGTTTTGCTTTCGTTCACGGAGCAGGAGAAGGTTGATAGACGAGTTGTAGTTAGTGCAACAGCTGCTCTACCTCCACTATATAGGATGTTGAGTGAAAAATGAACTTTATAATGATCTGCACATCATTAGTGGAGTTCTGTAGTTCTGGTGCAAGGCTTCATGCCCCAAAGAAGCCTGTTCTGTTTGCCGATGTCCGTGTGTGCGTAATAAGTCTGTGTGTCCGTGTGAATGTCCACATGTTTATGCTTATCCACTATTTTCATTATATCCATATATTTTAAGGCTCTTATTAAATAAGTAGTCTCGGCTCCAGTTTGGACTATGTCATCCCCAGCACGTCATTGCGAGAAGTCGATCATGCACAGAATGACCGGAATTAACTTAAAGCAGAATTAAGTGTTTACAAGATCGAGAAATGATTTAATTCGGAAATAAAAATCAGAATAAACCAGCCACCTAATTCAGATTTACATTTGCATGTACATTCAAATAAGTTTAATTCGGAATTACATTTGCATTTGGAATTAAGTGTTTACAAGGTCAGTGTAAAGAGGAAATAACTTTTTATTCTGAATTAAAGGGGAATTAAAGCTCCCATGTAAACCTGGCTATTGTGCAGTTTCTGTGAGCGATCATCAAATGACTCTTTTAAACTGTTCCTAAAGGGTTCAAGGACAGCGTTTGAGAGTCTGTTTCTTTGCGTGCTCATCTTATTACTCCAATTATTGTTAACCAGCCGTGCTCTGCGGGAAGTCATGACTTCTCTATGATGGAGCTGGCATGCAGATAATAAGTCCAGCGCTGATTTCTATTGCTGAAGAATGGCAGGTGGTGATTAACGGCAATCTTTGGCCAGGATAATATCACAGACAATCCGGATCAGGTCTTCTCGCCAGCAGGAGGGGAGTGAGGAAACTTTTCCCAGGACAGAAAGAGAGCACTAATTGGCCGGTACCCTGTCATGTTGATCATTGTTGTGATTGATAGAGCCACTGCTTAGTCTTTATTTAATAAGGCCGCTCCATAGGGGCTGACAGAAGAGTGTGAGAAGAGGTTAAGAAGCACTCTGACTCCCTTTGACTGAACTGACAGCTTTGGCTCTAAACCCGAGGCTTGGAGAGAGATGGCAATCACCTGCTACACTGGTCCATCTTTTAAATTCTCATCAGACAATAATTGAATTCAGATCAGTCATGAAGATAAAAACAAGATAAAATAGTAAAAAGTGCATAAATCATATTTCCTCTAATTAAAACAATATATTTAGATGATTGAAATGTTTTCTTTAGCTAAAGTCAATGATAACATATAGTAGCTTTTTAGGACCACAAATAAAACAAAGTCAAGACAAGAGCACTCAGAGAGCCAAACCTCCACCAAACTCCAAATAACCTCTATACAGACAAACAAATTAATAAATGCCAGTGAAATTATTACCTCCTTGGTGGAGGGGATAAGTATTAGCTTCACTCTTTTGTTTGCATTGCTCTGCCGTTAGACAACAAATGAGCCAAATCTTATCTTGTATTGGGTTGTAGGGATTGTATTTTTCTTTACATCGACCACCAAAGAGCAAAGATCCATACATGTCATCAGGTTTACTGTCGATTGTGCAAGTTTAAACTCTATTGCAAATACAATTACCATTTAAACATGACCTTTTATTAACTTTTCAATATTAAAAATAAACCGCTGCCATATAACCAACTACAAATGTGTTTACACACGGTGCAGCATGGTTATGAGGCTTTGGATGTCATTCTCCAGTGGAACAAATTAAGCATATGGAGCTGACATCAACAGCCCCATCTGGAACAGATGTGTGCAAGCAAAGTGACAGCAAACTGTAGGAAGACATAAAGGATCAGGATAAAGAAGAAAAAATCAGAGATATAGTTCAGAAGAGGAATGTTCTCATGCCCCACAAATGGGAGCTATTTCCCCCTACTGTGCAGTATATGAGCTGATATTAGCCGCGACACGGTTAGGAGGACATGAAACCGTCCTGTTGGATAATGTAGTTGGTGCTGTTACAGCCTGAGATTTTTTTTACTCCAGTCGAGACAGACTGTGTCTTTACGAGGATGGATGGCAACAGCTTGCAATGAGATCTTTGAAGTCAAAATGCTTTTTATGGGTTTTTCCTGACCTTTTTTTTATATATATATGGATGTGTTACTTGAGATCATGACAGGATTGTTGAGAACTTTTTTTGACTTCACATCACATTATTTCCTTCTTTAATCCAGCTGTTAATACAAAAATAGAAAATATAATGTGAGGTTGGATGTAGTTTGATATTTACAGCTTGGATATCATCAATAAAACAGACATGCAATTTGGAGTCAGTAGCTGGGTTTCCGTTACAGATTTTCACAAAATAAAAGCGATTTTGTATATTTGCGCATTGAACGTGTTCCCATTGAACGTTGTTTTGGGCAGGAGCCTCGAACTCCCGTGAAATCTCATCCCGCGAGACTTCACTGCAGAAAGACGGACACTCAGAACCTCCTTATAACACTTTGTATTCCATTTTTGTTTCACGTCTAATGTGGCAGTACTCATTTTAAATTATAATGCTAAGAAATGTCCGGGTCTTCTCTTCTGTTTACACGTACCGTGCCATGTTTTCTCGAAGAGAAGTGGTCATATGACCCTAACCCTAACCCTAACCCAGCTACCACACGTCATATGACCGGGTACATCACGTCCTGTGACGTGTAAATGCGGAAAAAGTGTTTCCATAGAGCTTTTGCGACACATTTCAATATCAAACTGTCCGAAACTCCTCCTCGTGAAAGCATGAAAACTTTTTAGCGATATTTGAGTGTTTTTTCAAAATTCTAGTGTTACCATTACCAGTTTTTATTGCGCTATTTAGATTTTCCGCATTTCCAAAAGTAATGGAAACGCAGCTAAGATCTACAGTATCTAACATTGTAGTCTAACCCTAACCCTCATACCTTTTATGAGTAAAAAGAAATTCAATGCAATCAAATGCTTGTCCAGGCAGTTACTTGTTTTCTTCTTTCACCTATTCTAAGACCAAATACCAATATTGTCTTGAAGCAGGAAGCTCCATTGTCTGAGATTTTTTACCTCAACCTTAAATAAAGCAAACGAGTTAGAGTCTAATCTTGCCGCATCTCTGCGACTTTTTTCTGTCTGCCAGACCTCCACATTTCTGCCAGCTCTCCTGTGGGACTGAAAAATGGCTTTCATCTCTTTACATTTGAAGAAACATCAGACACACAAGGATTTATACGCACACAACCAAGAGTGTAAGATACATGTAAAAGACACCGACAAACAGTAAAACAGACCTCACAGGCAGAACAAGTCACCCCATTATCTATTATTTTCCTCTTCCCTGTTTCCAGTCTGTTTTCCTGTCTTGCACTCAAATGACATGCTCTTGCGTATCACATATCTTAGTGCATGGCTGAGGGAACAATGTGCATGCCACAGAGGAGAATGTGTTCGCGTGGCGCATGCTTTTTTGGAGGCAGCGCAGTGTGCATGACATACATCCTTCTACAGTGGTCTGGCTGGAGGAGCAAAAAGGGAAGAGGCACGGAGCCGAACAAGGGAGCCTGCGAACATCTGGTGCACAGTTGCACAGGCTCAACCACCAGTCCCCCCTCGCGTCTCCTCTACTCTTCCCTCTTTAAATTGTCACAATTGTCCTATTTCTTCATCCGTGACGGAAATCTTTATAGAGACGTTGCAGCTTTGATTATCGTTAGTGACTCAGAGAGGCCCACTCATGCCCGTGAGCAGGGACTCAGCGTGTGGACATGCAGACATAACAAACAAGCAAGTTCTTTTTTTTTCAAATGGCAGAAGTTGGTTATGTTTGTTAAAAAACACCTACAAGAACAATTAAAATTGATTTAGAATACCAAATTGCTTGATTTACAATTGTTTAATAAGCAAAATAAAAAAAACATTTTGTTTGTATTATGTAATTAAAACTCCAGCTGGCAAGGAAGGCCATTGGTTGATTTATTGATTATCCAGAATAAACTACCATACATACAGTATAATCCTGTATACTAATTTTTAAATACTTTTAAAACACTTTAAATTACTGAATAATAAAGAGACGATCCATTTTTTATCAGATAAAGACATAATTTAGGTCTCAAAGATCAATAAAGTGAAGATAATTTGCTTGAAAAAAGGATGTAAAATTTTGAAATTGCCGCTTGAAAGTTTGCTTCGATTTCCAATGTGAACACTCTCTTATTGACCTTGTTGGAGAAGTTTTGTGCATTGCATTGTGGGATAGACTGACGTGCGTAGACTGATGCAAAGAAGTGTTTTCACTTCATTGTTATGGTGATTTCTTGTGTTAGGCTCCAAAAACTCACCCAACACATTTGTGGTGTTTTCACGGACTAAAAGTTTTGGCAAAAAAAATGACATGTTTATTTTGAAGCTTGTACAGAAAGATGCAAATCCAGCTAAAATATAATTTATTTGAATGATATTTTTATTATATTTATTAATCCCAGGGGGAAATTCAGGTTTTTACACTTTGTCATTTTAGGGACATGCTTCTCACACACATAGGCCCTGTGGACATGCATTAATGGGGAGATGTCAGACTTTTACCAAGAAGGGAGCGCACCAGAGCAGTGTTGGGGTTTGTGCCTTGCTCAAAGGCACCTCGGCAGTGCTCGATAGGTGCCCTGAGCTACCAGAACAACTTCCGTATTTTTGGTCCGCACCAGGACTTGAATTGGCCACTCTCCGGTTCCCAACCCATGTCCCTACGGACTGAGCTACTGCCGCCCAGTATTGCGGAGTGAGGTGATATTGCGGGGAATGTGTCAATCACTGTCCACCATATCTAGCAAAGAAACAAAATAAATCACAGCAAGAATTAAGTAAAAAGACTTTGATGCACCCGTCTATGGGACTCCATGTCGCACAAAGCAAAGTATTTACAGTGGAGATCAAAACAAATTTTTAACCTTCTAATTTTTTTTTTTTCAAGCAAATGATACTTGATTTATTGATCTATGAGGGCTACACTATGTATTCATTTTATTAATAAAAAAACATTGTCTGTAGCAGCTTTAGATAATCACTTAAACATGAGGGAACCTTCTGATTCTTTAATTGTTAAGTGTTTTCAGGCCATATTCTTACAATTTAACATGAGCAGTAAATAACTAGTATTTTCCGACGTCCTAATAGACCCAGGAACATTATGCCTTACCAAAGAACATCCCAAGACATAATTGACTGGTTGGTGTCATGAAACCCGACCCTTCCAGGTGCCGTATCCAATCCTCTGAAACATAAACGTTCCATCCCGCTGGGTGGCAAGGTTGAGGATCATGATCCTGACAGACCTTGAGACAGTTCTTTCGGATTATCCCGTTTGAGCCTCCCTTTGAATTGAATCTACTCTCCTTCTCCTCGGTGCATCTCCAACAGATGCTGCTGCTTTCTGGAGTACACAAACCTCCCCTCGTGAGCGAGGTGAGACCATGAAATGACCGTTAAAATTGCACTGTAATCATACACAGCTAAAAACAACAAGAAAATGTCTGCCATATGCCTCAAAGCCCTCTGTTTGTGTTCATGTGAGTTGAAGAGGGATTATTGACGGGAGTATGAGTGGTGCCTGGATAGAGGAGCGGTGGCTCCTATTGCCCGTGTCTGTGATCAATTCTTTCAAAGCCACTCAGCTGTCTTTCTGTGTGCTGTTTGACAAGTGTTTGATGCAGCACAGGCCTTAGAGAGGATCAAGCCTTTCCTGAATCGGCTTTACCTCTCTCCCCATGCAACAGGAGCTCTGCTAACACATCAAACAAATTTCTCCTTATTTTCCGCTGCCGTGAACAAACGAACTATTTTTATCAAAAAAATTTGAGGAGTCTGTCGGATTATGAGACGAGGCTGGACAACAGCACGCTTTGAACGCCGTCGGAACAATCAAAGAAAACAAAACGGCCGAGCAGGCTGGATTCCCTCATCACTGGCCAATGCACAGGGATTGCAGCGTGATCCTGATGGCCCCTGTTTCTGTTTGAGCGCCTAAGCCAGTCTGACTTAGCTTGGCTCCCTACTCGTTAGGGCCTGGTCCTGTTTTAGGACAGTTGTGCTCCATGTACAAACATGTGAGGGATTTCCTCCTGGAGTTTCCCAGTAAAGGGAGGGGGATGAAAGGGTTTTTGCTGAAATGAGATATAAAGAGGGAATCATGCTGGTCAATTTCCTCCTATATCCTTAGTCCTTCTCAGACCCACAGAGACCAAGGGATGCAGACCAGATGGGATTAGAGCACAAGTGAACATACGTGCCTGGAATCACATACCTTCTTTATGTGGACATAGTGGAGATGCTGTCTGTTTAAAACACAAATGTCACCTTGTTGTCTCTGAATACAAATGTAGCACTGAAATTACTGTTGCCTTCCAGGTCAAGCTTTGACACGTGTACAGATTACAATGACAATAGTGACAGTCTATAGAAGTGTTGTGTTTACATTCTCTACCTCATTCTAGACAATAGCATGTGTAATTTGGAGCTGCAATGCCTACTAATTGTATGGATTCTAAGGGCCTGCACACACTAAGCCGAGTGTATAATACTCGGATTGCTGTAGTTGAGTATCGAGTTGTTATCGAACAGGATAGAAGGTGTCCCAGGATGTCTTGATACCAATACCAGTATTTGTATCTGCACTTCCTTAGTTTTTGTGTTTCTTCTCCTGAATTTAAGAACATTAGTTATATTAACGTATCTTATTGCATGCCGCCTCATGGTTAACTTTAATTTCTCATGACCAAACAGGGTAATATGCTGCTTTCCTTACGTTCGTCTTCCAAACCTATGAATGGCTGAGTTATGATAGCGTTACTTAAGTGTAAATATAATTACTATATCATTGTCTCTCCTTTCACCCTAATTTATTGTCAAAATGTGTGTGCATTTTGCCTGCACAAGTATAGAGTAATACAAAATGTTTACTCAGTAGATCATATCAGACAAGGTTAAAAGAGGCAAGTTTACTTGGATTAGATGGAACTGATCCAATAGGGTTCTTGTGTGTTTTCCACAGCTCAGTGCATTACACTTACTGAACACCAAGATGGATGACTCTTATTACAACATCTGACATTTCCTGCTTAATATCACAATATGCTGGAATTATAAAACAGATTATAGGTTTTATGAAGATCTCATCTTGCAAGTGAGGGCATGGAAATTAAGGTGAAATTGAGTGCCACAAGTCTGTCTATGCAGAAGAAAAACAGACGTGACATCTGCAGTAAATTACCAGCTCGAATGATGAATTTGCTACTGAATATCACAGCAGGTTTCCAGATCTTAGGAATTTTCTCTTTTCACACACCACAGTTATTTTACAGTTCACTCCACTTTACACTCTACACCCAAAATACACAGAAAATAGGCCAATAGCACCAGCAAGCCCTCAAGAACATCAAGCTACGGCTTAATTTTAAGTACAGAGCTTCATATTTTTCTCATCAGAAATGAAACACAACATTAAGCCATTCATTAAAGTCAACAAAAGCTAATTATCCCTTTTTTACCAAAGTGGCTATAGGGCATGAGAGTCCCATATACTTAGGCCCAGATGTGTTGATGAGTCAGTTTAGAGATAGCAAACCACAAAGGGGGGGCGCTTGCTGCACTCAAGAGTCTTGCGGTTTAGGAGCACATCATGCATAGTGGGCCAATCATGTTGCTCTTTTCCTGCCTCTACACTCACTTAAATGAAACTTTTGAAAAATATAAACATTAACAGTGAGTTTCACTCAAAGCAGAAGAAAGTGTGAAACCTGGTATGCAGATGAACTAAGCTCTCCTGTGGTTGAGTCATCTAAACATCATGACTCTTTTAGAACGCTGCTCGTGGCTGCAGGGGGCGACAGTGTGACAGGCTAATGCCTCAAATCAAGATGAGAGGTTTTTAGGATTTAGGAACAGAAAAGTGGGTGCAAGATATCATGGACCAGTAGTCAGGTTGTATCATGAGCTTTACAGATTTATCTGTTTCTGGTATCAAACAATTAGTAATAACGAATGATAGCAATTCACCCCAAATCACCACATAAGAAATTAGACACTTGTTTTGGGTCATGTCTTGAGAAGACAACCTCCGAACAATTTAATGATTTTTGCTGAAGGAGTCTCACTTCCTTATTTCTTACACACGAGCAATTTGTGTCACGACCTGGTGATGGTGAGCTGGTTTGTGTTTGATTTAAAGGCTGATGTTCGTCTTGCCTATTGGAACTCTGTGTAGCTCCCTGTGTTAGTCCGTCTTTGTGTTTAGCGCCCCTGTTTCTGACTGTGTGCACAGTGCATGTGTTTGTCTCTCTCTCCCTCTCTGTGCTGTGACAGGTGAATCCCATCCCCTTGATTACCTGCCCTCACTACTTAAGGTGTGCATGTGGGATTGTTTTCTGATGAAATGTGTTTGTCTTAAACTCCTCTTCCTCATGTTCCCTGTGAGTCCACATTCTCCAACTTTATGACAATTAGTTTTTTTGAGGTTTTTCATAGTGATTTTTTGTTTGTTTGTTTCTTCCTGTTTGCAGTCTTTGGAATAACGGCGTTAGGTAACGGCGCTTTTTTTTTCAGTAACGGGGTAGTCTAACTAATTACTTTTTACGCCATGACAACGCCGTTAATGTTACTGAACGTTAAATGCGGTGCGTTACATGCATTGATTGAATAAACTGTTATCTGAAAGCACCCCTGGCTTCATACGCAGCTGTAGTGAGGAGGTGGGTTAAAAACAATGCGAGCGACTACGATTGGCTAAGGCGGCGTCATGTTTCATGGTAGCCAATCAGAGCCAGTGTTTTTACACATGTGCCAGCACACGCGCCACACACACAACCACTACAGATTTGATGAAGCAGCAGAGATGGAGGGCGTGGAGAAGTCCGATGAAAAGTTGGCATTTCTAAGGTGGTGATACAATCACAACTTTAAATTAATTGTTATCAAAGGCAAGAACGTGCATGTGAAGTGTACATTATATCCAGGAGTGAAGACTTCGTCGACATCCGTTGTAAGCAACTCGAATTTAATGAAGCACCTCACAACGACACACACATCTAAAAAATCTGTTTAACAGTAATGCAAATAGTTACTTACCTTGGTAATGAGTTACTTTTATCATAGAGCAATTCAATTACTAACTCAGTTACTTTTTGGATCAAGTAGTGAGTAACTATTTCTAATTACCTTTTTAAAGTGACGTTCCCAACACTGTCTGTTAGTATGCACTTCTAATGCACTGCTAATTTGTACTTTGATTTCTTGAGCTTTATTTCAGATATTTTTGGGGGCATTTTTTGACATTGTTTTAAGCTCTCTTAAGTTCTCATTCCTCTGCATTGGGTCCATAACCTCTACTTCAACTCCTCACATCCTAGACAATTTATAGAAAAAACACAGTTATATAAAGTAATGTAATTACAATTAGATTAGAGGTTATAGTATTTGACCATTTCATTTATCTTATTAACTATCTGCTTGTTTGTTTCAGTGGTTTTAAAACTTATGACAGTTTAAAGACAGTTTTTTTACCTGCATGAAGCATGCTTCACACTGTGTTTACTCCAAGTGAGGCTTGAAAAATTACCCATTAATATACCACATTTTTGAAACATGGTGTAAGTGTTTAAAAGATGGTGGAGTGGAGGAAGTATCTCTGGAAAAAGTTATGTTTTTTTGGTAGCTGGCCTAATTTAACATCTGTCATGGAAGGTTTCTGCTTGATAACCTACCTCTGAGCACACAAATCAGCAGTGTGTAATCCAAACAGCACAAAGGAACAGTTACCACATTGTGCAGAACACTGAAGCATGACTTTGAACTCTGTGCAGAGTGATGGGGAACTACTTTTACGGCTCAGGGTCATCATCTGCTCCTAAGCCTTTTCAGGCAGGTTGGGCTCTTGCTTGTGTGATTGACCTTTTCCTGGCTTGCCATCCACACTGACCATTGAGCGTATTAATCACTGTGTCAGTCATGCATGTTTTTTGACATCTCCGCTTTGAGACATTAATCTCAGAGTTTTCGCTCTAACTTACTGTCAGTGAAACAAGGCATCAAAGAGCCAGGCGGCAAGCTAACCGGCTTTCCCCCCCCCTTTCCAAATCTCTGTGCAGAATATCTACCGGGTCACAGATGAGAAAATAATGAGCGACCTAATCCCAACATTAGCTTTTAAAATCGGAATGCATGTGTTTTTAATCTTTCTCACCCAGCACCAGTAGTGATGGTAAGCAGAGCATGGGGTAAAAGGAAGGACGTAGTGAAAGAGTGACTGAAAGAGTGTGATCCAGGGTAACCTTGTTAGGGATAAGTGATGCTGTGCAGAGAGCCTTTTGTCAGTCACTTGGCAAAATGAGCTTCTTGTCCTCTCTATCACGATAACGTTTTTTCCAACATCTCTCAGTAGTTTACTTTGTAGATCTTTCATCATCCCAGGTCATTTTTTTCTTACAATTTCAGCCATTTTACATGCATATGAGTTCCAATCCAGGTCCTTCTTGCCTTACTTTTCTCTAAAAATGGACAACAGCTGAAATAAAGTTTTAGCTTACCTCTGGCCCATGCCAAACAAACCACGGGTCAGTTGAGGTCATACGTATGTGTCCCACCTATAAATCAAGCATAAACTAAGCCCAGGAGCAATACAGGGCAGTGTCAGCGCTCGTAACCTTTCCCAGACTTTAAAGTTGTCAGTGTGTGAGTAAGGCGAGTACCACAGATCATTCCCTAATATTACAAATGTATGTGTGAGGAGGCCCTTAATGGCTGCTAATCCAATTTCTGCCACTGGAATCAAATCTCACTGGCGCCAATAGTTCGCTCCTTCCTTCACTAATAATGGTCCCCTCTTTTGACTGTATATGAGAAAAAAAATCTGGCTTTACCTTCTTGAAGTCGACTTTTTTTTCTTTGCTTTATTTTTCTTCTTCTGTTCCCCATCTTCTCCCTTCTGTGTCCTATGAACGTTATTAATTGACTGTCTGCATCAAGAGGAGGGACAAGGGTAACAGGAGATTGGGGCCAAGTTTTCAGAGAGTATTAGATCCCATTTACTGTATGTCTTAATGTCTTTTTGAGGTCAGTCATCGATTTTCCTCAAACCGCACAAGCAATGGAGACAAGATTAGGCCCTTGATTCCTGCACTGCCACCGGAGTCATCAGTGGATAAAATCATGGTGATACTTGGCCCTGCTTTCTTCAGGGTCCTAACAGCACACATAACTAATGACATATGGGTGAATCTTCTGTGTGTCGTGAGAGAAAAATCACGACACACAGAAGTGCAACAATTTCTTATCAATCTGTATGCTTCAACACAGCTGAAATGAGCTCTTGCTTGGGCTCCTTCCACCTTCAATATATATTTGACTGATTATCTATTGGTGATTCTGTTGGACATCATTCTGCAGTGCGATAGTATGATAATATGGCTCAACACTTACCGGTAGTTGTATCTTTACTATTCAGTCCCGTTGCTGAACCAAAAGGCCCAGCAACGGGATTCGTAATGGGGGGAAAATGTGAGGCCAAGAAATGAAAAAGCATTGGAGTATTGAGTAAGGACCATCACATTGTCCACGTGAAGGAGTTTAATATTTCTGTGCTCACTGGTTAGGCAGCTGAGAGGATTGGACATGACATTAAGTATTTCTCAAGCTTGCATAGGTGATGTAGGAGCTCCTCCTTCAGAGAGCATAGATAACTTACACACGCACTGCACACACAAATACAGATATAAATTCAACAAAGGTCACGCCTGCCAGCTACAAATTAACAACCTTCCTGCTGCAGCTTTCTGTATTTCAGCCAAACTCATGAAATGTTTTGCGTCTCTTATGAGATTTATGTTTGTTTGTTTTCTTGTCTTTATCAAGATGTGATTGTATCTAGGGCAAAGGAAACTTTCAGTTTGTGGTTTTGTTGTAGTGGCAGCAAAGAGCAAATAGTGATAAAAATAAGTTACTGATAAAAATCCATTCTCCAACATTCTGCCTTTCATGTGTCATTACACAGTATACACGTGATGTTACATAAAACCAGCAGTACCTTCCAAGACCAAATTATCTTTACATGCCAAAAGATTTATGAATATGTTCTTGGATTTGAAAGCTATTGTAGTACATAAAACGGGTTCCTCTGTGAAGGCTTCTAACCAGCTTTAGTGATTACCTTGAGCTTGCTGCTCAAAGTAAAGGCTCGATGGGAGTTCTTGGCTAGATCATGTGTGATAAACCATCCCAGCAGGAGGAAGAGGGCTTCTGTGGGGATTGGTTGCCCTCTAGCTGTCAGCGCAAAGATTTGGTTATGAATTATAAATGAAATCACAATGGATATGTCTTCACAAACTCCTTCAGAGCCCCTAAAGAAACCAGTTACAGAGAAAACACATCACGATCATTACAGAAATGATCAAAGGACAGTTTAACAAAGCATTAATATCAAATTCTTTCAAAAGATTTATCCTCAGCCTTTTGATGCTGGAAAAATTCAGTTTTGTAACATTTGAGTCCACTGCTTATCTTATCAAAAGGGGAGAAAAAAGAAGTTAAGTAATGTGAATTTAAAACATTGATTGGTGAGAATCTATGTTCTTGTTGCTGATGATTATGTTTAGGATTAATTAAACATAAACTGTATGAGCACCACTGGATGAGACTTAGGTCTATGTCTCCTGTAGTTTAACAAATGTATGTTTGATCCATTAAAGTTGTAAAAAAAAAAAAAAATGAGCGAAAAAACCCAACGTTGATTATTTATTTTGGCTGTGCTCATGTATTCTCCATTTTTGGAGCTTCAAATTAGCACACAAATATATATGAACTATCGTAAACTGTCGCAATTTTTTTCTCTCTACTTTTTAGGTGATATTTACCGTTTGCCATTTACTTTTTATGGCGCACCTAATCATCTCTGACAGCAAACTGTCCTGCTACCATGTGGCCGGACATGGTAGACTGTGATTATAAGAACATAACTTTTACTGTTTCCTTGAATGTCTTGGCTATTTTCAGTGGCTCTAGATATTAAACAGACCAAATATCACAACAATTGCACACAAAAGGCAACTGGGATTAAAAGGTTTGGTGTTTTAAATCAAATTTTAGCTGGATTTGTTCAATCTAGTCCAAAGATGTTTTAAGAGATCCTAGACTTAAACTTTAAAAAAACAGCTCAACTGAAAGACTATTACAGTATATGTTTACCTTACAGGTAAGAATGAGAGGCCATTAAAAAGCTGCATATGCAATAAAAAGCCTTTGCAGGTCGATCAAATATTTACCCAACAAAGTGCTCCATGCACGTAAGTCCAACTGCTTGTATGAGGTTAAAGTTTCCAATCAATTAGATCATAAAGTAGAATAACAGTTTTAAGGTTTCTTCCTTGTGGAGGATGTGGATCTGTTGTAAGATGGGCTGAAAGTGGCCTCCAAACGTGTCATTATTCCTGGACTTTATCGGAATAAAGCCATAACTCTATAAATAACGTATTGACACGTACGCACTGACGTGATATCACCACAATATGTGAACACTGATTGGCGGAAATCTCCAAAATGACAATGCCTACATTTAAAGGGATATTACGTGTATTTGAAGTGCTTTCATGTGATGGGTTCTGTATCACTTTACACACAGTAAAGGAAAAAGGTTATTTTACTTCCAAAATGAATTACCAGTAAAGTCTGTGGTTGTAGTTACAATTGTAGTGATAGCAGACAAGCAATTTTAGCAAAAATACATCCTATGGTTTTTTTGGCATTTCATATATGATTAACCTGCTGTATTACAGATTTCCATCCTAACCTTGAACTCATAAGTCCTTTTCCAACTCAAATACACACTTTTGTCCAAGAAATTGGTCCACATGGTCTCCGTCTGGTAGAAAAGTAGAGTAATGCTGCATCTTGTACTTTGATGCTGTCAAATGTAATTCATCTTGAGTTGATTGCACTCAACGCAGTGTTTATGCGGCACCCAGCAACTCTGTTTTGAATTAGTACAACTCTAAATGGCAATTGGGAAAATGAATCAAATAGGCCAAATGCCTTTGAGCTCCAGAGTGACATTAACAAACACGGTGGTACAGTAAGTAGCACAAAGAATCTAATGTGGCATCAGTTAAACATGTGTAGAAAGTTCAGTATTTTAAGAAAGGTCCATGAGATTTTGATGGAGGAGTTGTGAACGTTATTTTTCAAAGGTTGAGTTTAATTAGGAGCTGTGTGCGAGACCCTTTACCGCCAGATCCTGGAATTGGCGATGGATAACAAGATTAGATTCAATTGCAGGAAATGGTTTTAAAATGGTTTGGTGTTTGCATGCATCTGTATTATTCATTGCAGACCCTATTAGCAGAACAATATTTTGCTTTCTCATGCGTGTCAGCTTTAGCAAGTGAATACTCTGTAATCTACTTCCCAGTGCAGCCCTGAGAATGGGAAACGTTCCTTGACTTGGGTGGTTAAAGGGTCATTGCACATATGAGAAGGCAATTAGAAATAATGTGGGATTTTACACACTGTTACCTGCTATTTTTCAAGTAAAAGCATTGAACAAGTGCAGTAATAAGAGCCAGAACAAGGTAGCAAAATCCTGCACTTTTCCATGTTTCTTTGTATTCCAGATCAAGATCCAGATACTCATCATCTGGGCCTTACTTCACTTTTCCTCCCATTAGATTTTCTTTTTCCCTTAAATTCCCTCACACTCGCTCAGTTCCTCTCTCACTTTCGCACACACACCTCGTTATCTTATTTGTGGCCTTGGCAGGCCGATTGTTGCCTTGTGGTTCAGTAGCCAAAGTTTTCTCTGTCACAGAGAGCCATGGTTGCCGAGCCTCCACCACACAAGCTCAAATGAGAGCAGGAAGTTGGCTCCCAGTATGCTTTGCCCGTTCCATTAAAAACCTGGGATAGATTAACCTTGGACAAGGAGATCTTTCCAACTTGGAAAGAGTTTTGCAGAGTCCTATACTTATCTCTATTGCAGTGACAGTGAAAAGCTTCGAGAAGAGATGAGCAGACATTTGTTTATAACCAAACAATCCTGAGTATCGGAACATGTTGGGATTTAATTTGGGATGTTTCGTTGCATGGGGTCCACACTCTTTATAATGTAGCTTTGTTAATTGTTACTGGTTGAATAAATAGTTAGTGCACCCTTCCAATCATGTACAAGCTTTAAACGTGCAATCACCAGCATGAGGTGCGGTACAATCAGCTTAAAGAACTGAACTTAGGGAATCATTAGCTGGATTTCCATTACAGGCTTTTGCAAAATAAATGCCTAATTTCTAAATGTCGACAAAGTATAATTGTGTTTTGAACTTGTTTCCATTGAACGTTGTTTTGGGTAGGAGCCTCACAACTACTGTGATATCTCAACTCGTGAGACTTTGCTGGAGAAAGACAGATGCTCAGAACCTCCTTAAAACACTCCGTATTCCTTTGTTGGTTCCTCGTTTATTGTGACAGTAATAATTTTTAAGTATAATGCTAAGAAATGGGTCTCCTCTTTTGTTTACACATACCGCGCCATGTTTTCTCGGAGAGCAGTGGTCATGTGACCATACTGTATACCTCATGTCATGTGACCATGTGCGTCACGTTCTGTGACGTGTATTTGCGGAAAATGTGTTCCCATAGCGCTTCTGCTTCACATTTCAATTTTGAAATGCCTGAAATACCTCCTCATGAAACCACTTTTGAGCGATATTTGAGTGTTTTTTCGAAATTGAAGTTTTTCTGTTAACAGTTTTTATTACAGATTTTGCACATTTCCAAGAGCAATGGAAATGCAGCTATTGATTTGTATAAAACTGAACGAGAACCCGTTTTTTGATCCGGATTCGATTCCAAAATTTTATCACATGTTCCTCATACAATTTTGGATATTTCCTGAAAATGTCAGCAAAATTAGTCCATTAGTTTTTTTTTATTTTAGTTAGTCTGTGTTCACAAACAAACAAACATTGGCAAAAAGTTAACCTTTCAATAATGTAAAATGTTTGTGACACTGCATTGTTTGAGATATCAGTGGTTTAATCACACCTGTTACCAAATATGAGTTAAAACAATACTTTTTCAGTTCAGAATACTACATTATTTTGTTTAGATACGGACTGTAGTATCCTTACACATTTTTACATTGGTCACAAGGGGTTACTCTAATCTTTTATTTGGAAAACAATGAGCCTTGGTGGTTTGTTTAGCATCTCTTTCTTGACCGGGGGTCACCAGGCTTTCTGATACTGTGAGCTACTTCATAGGCACTGTATAGTCCGAAGGGCTACCAGTTAGAAAAGTACTTCTTAAATAGTAAATGTTCACGGATTCACTTTAATTAGTGGGTAATATATTAAGGAAGGCTAGCAGTAAAATGCTTATAGGCACACTGTGTAACTTTTGGTCAGTAGACCGGTTACTTTCACACAAGCGCCCCTAGTGGCCACAAGCGCCGCAGCACTGTCGCAAAAATCAACAAACAGTCAGTCGGACCAGCCTCCTTTTGTCTTTTGATTGTGTATGCAGACAGTAGTTGACCTGTAACTTAGGGATTGGTTCTCAGGGCTGGGGTGCGAAGCGGGGTTGCGCTTGCGCCACGGCTACAGTCTATGTGCTGGAGTAGAGGCTGGAGGAGCAGCCGCCGCTCCCACCCTCCTCTACCCGCCGCTCGGCCTTCCTTACCGCGTCGGTTTTGCTTCCCCCCACTCCCTCGCCTCGCCGTCTTTGTCGCCCCGCTCGGAGCATTGATACATTGATACTCAAGCGCTGTATATTGGCCTGAGGAATCATTTGAAATAACTCATATGGGTCAACTCTTTAGGTCAAAAAGTTCACCGTGTGCCTTTAAGTTTCAACATGTAACGCTTCTCTTAATTTATGCAATTTCCTTTTCATTACATTTCATAGAAAGTGATCATCTTCCTATTTTTCTAGCTACTACCAAACAACTTTTAACTAATTGTATAACGTGACATTTGTAAAATGTAACAATGATGTGATATTTTATGGAAATAAACCTTACGTTTTTAAAAATATATCTTACATTATATATATCACACCACAACCCATACACCATATCTGCAACACTTAAAAACATTTCTCATAATGTTTCAGTGAAAATACATTTTAAAGGTGGCAATGCAGCAGTGTTTAAACTCTACTAAGTAATAACTACACTACATCTGTCATATGTATTTATCTTTGAGAGTTTCATTGCTGGAAAGTAAATCAGATTTTAGATGGAGCTCATTCATGACTAGAGCTACTGAGGGCACCTCACATAGTCCAATGCAGGCTACCTGGTGCCCGCTGGCACCGCGCTGGTGACCCCTTTTCTTGACATTCTTTTTCCTACTGATGAGTGACTGTTTCCCCTTTTTTGTTTCTCCCAGGTGGTTCCGGGAAGCACCGATCTAAAGAACCAAAGAAGAAGAACAAGCAGAGGCTGCGGTTTCGGGCCCAGAACCAACACAGTGATCACTTGGCATCAGTCCGCTCCAGCCAATAAGGACTGAAGTGACCAATCTGAACAAAGAACCAACGCAAAGCTGCTAGCTGCTGCTGCACCATAATCCGACTGACATCTATCACAGAACCCATCACCTCTTCTACCTTTGTCAGAGCCTCACGCCACCTCTGCCCTGGCAATCAGTAACTAACAATACTAGTACCAAACCTACTAAACACAAGCTGCTCCCCCTGCTGCAGTGACCAGCTAGACCCACCAGCCCCCTTTGCCTTGCCTCATGGGACCTTCACAGTTGAAATGACTGAACTCATTTCCCATCATTAGCAATGTCATTAACTCTTCAAGCTGATGGAAGACAGAGGGCCAACCAGAGGTTTGATGGTGGCAGGAGTTGATGAAAAGAGGGCGGTGGGAGGGTGGGAGGTTGGAAAGCTAAACTGCTTGGGGAAAGATGGAAATCTATCTGGAGGATGAAGAAGCAGAGGAGGAGGTTCGGCTGACGCAAATGATGCTGATGGACTTAAAAATGGCATCTTGAACTGAGAGAGACTGCTTTTGTTCCAATATTTATGTCTTATCTACTCTCTGAACATCCCCCCTCACCGGAGACCGAGCGTTTCCCTCACGTGGCCTATAAGATCTGTACATTTTTGAGAGTAATATTAAAGACATTATCATGCATAGTTGCAAAGTATTTTATTCTCAGCACAAACTGTTTACATTAAGGCCGCTTTATGCTTTGAGTGTATAGTGTGGATAAAAATATTTAGTTGTTTGACTAGCATGGCAGCAGAACCGTGTACATAGTTAATTATGAAAGCTTATTACTGTATTTTCAGTATTGACTCGTTCAACGTCCTAAATGTTTTAGAGATTAAAAAGGGTTTTAATAAAAGCTACAGATTAAATGATTATTAACGGTATTACTCAAAGCCACAACATAGCTATTTCATTTATATGGTACATATGAATATATATAAATATTTGATTTATTTATTAATTCTGTTTTGTACGTTTTTTTTTTTTTTTTTTGATTGGTGAGAAATTTTTCATCATACTGGTACTCCTATGTGCTGAAATATTCTCTGAGTTTCCTTATAATGGTGCATATCTTTATCGAGACACAAATCTTTGTTACATTCATTTGACCTCATCTACTGATTTTGACATTTTGAGGAGAAAGAACATGAGAAATGAAACTATGCCTTGACATATTTTTAGGTTTATTAATTTAGGTCCAGCAAATGTATGGTCATAGGACTGCATATGTGTACGTTGTGTTTTATTAAAATACATTTCTTGTGACTGTATGTTGAAGCCTTTTCTTCTTCTGGTTGTAATAGATGTCGCTAAACTCAAACAATCAAAATATCAGCTTGTGTTCACATCTATCTATAAAAGCAAGAAAGGTCTGTGTGTGTGTTCGTGGAGCGAATATCTCGCCGGCGCGGTATCTGATCGACCTAAAACTTTGTCAACGGCTTGCGCATATCCCGAATGTGTGCATCTGTAATTTTGGAGTAATTTGGTCGTTCCAAAACCAATTTAAAACCAATTTGAAAAACTGTGGAACTCCTGTTTAACATTATTTTAGAACACTGATGATGTCATCAACAGTGACGTCATCAGAGTTCCAATTCCAATGTTCTAACTGATGATGTCGTCAACAGTGACTTAATCATCAGTGTTCTATTCTATGCTAATGCCAATGTTAAGCTAATGCAGTGTGACGCTGTCTGTATGCACACGATAATTTGAAATGTTAAGAATGGATTTTGATGAAATTTTCAGGAAATGTTGATAATGGGTCAAGGAACAGCTGATTAAATTGGTGATGTTCTGGCTACCAAAAGAAAATATATAGATATATGTATCCTATTCATTTTCACATCCACAATGTGGAACTCCTGTTAATGTCAATATGAATACATACCTCCGACAGGCGCTGTACTAGTAGTGTTAAATACAACAAAGTCATCTCATAGTGGTTATCATACGAACAATAAAGATATGTTTTAATTGAAAAAAAAAAAAAACCTTAACATTTCCAGTAAGCAGAGGTGTAAAGAGTACTGCTATATCCTACTCAAGTAGCAGTGCTGTTACTTGATTGAAATTGTACTCAAGTACAAGTAAAATAAGTCATACATTAAAAAAACTCAAGTATAAGTAAAAAGAAGCTCAATTAAAAAGTACTCAAAGTAAAAGTTACTAGTTACTTTTACCCCCCTATGTTTATTTTTGGTAATAAATCTTGCCATGCTTCCCTTGCATACAGTAAACATCTCATGTATACACTTAAAAAGGAAGAGACAATTTGAACTTAATTTATTTTCCACAATGGCATCTGTATAAAATAAAAGGTTTGTCAAAATATACAATTATTTTCTAAATAAAATATCAATGAATTCAATGAAAATCATTTATGAACTCTAAAACTGTGAAAATAACCTCCATTCACTGTTGTTTTGTAGTTTCCCAATGTCCATTGATAAACCAAAAATAATAATTTACTCAGTAACGGTTGGGTGTAGAAATGTAACAAATTACTTCTTTTAAGACACACAAGTAAAATGACTGCTTTGGAGATAAACTCAAAAAAGTACAAGTACCCATAAAAGCAGCTCAATTACAGTAACGTGAATACTTGTAATACGTTACTTTCACCTCTGCCAGTAAGAGCAACAATGGAGAGGAAAACTCCCTTTTAACAGGAAAAACCCTCCAGCAGAACAGAACTCAAAGTATCTCAAGCTAACGGAACAACAAAGGAAAGGAAACGTCATCTCCAATGCCAAGACAGAAAAAAGGATAAAGAGAGGAATGGAAGAGTAAGGAAAAAGCACAATAGAGTACAATAGAGCAAAACTTGGTTCTCTCATCAATGTGGAGTAATGCTGGGTAAGCCAGAAACACCTCCCCAGTTGCTAAACCTAGAGCAGCAGAACTAGGAAAAGGCTCAGGATTACCTGAACTTGCCCTAACTATATACTTTTGCAAATAAATGTTATGAGCCCAGCCTTAAAACATTACATCCAGGCCTGAAGATCGGACCAACCACCACCTGCTTACTGCGGCTCAAATGCAAAACATCTGAAGATATGTCTATTTAGTACACAGGGAGATGGAAAAAAAGGGGTAATAAAACATATATGTCATCACAATAAAAGAAATGCTGTACAATAGCAGTGAATTCACAGTGTTACACACAAACCATCTCAGAAAAAAACAGACTGGTTTCAGAGAATAATTTAGAGTTACTAACAGGAGTGTGCTGGACATGCAAACATTGCCTACAATAGGGTGGATTGGTCATCTGGCATACTGGGCAACGTCCTGTCCTGCTGGGCCGGTCCACTACGTTTTTTTTTTTTTTTTTTTTGACGAGCGAGTGGAGGCAGTCATGGTGACAGATAGCTAAAATGGTCCAAAAGTGACAAAAATGTGACAGTAAAAGAAGAGTGTAGAGTGATTAAAATGGGCCAAAACGCAGTCAAGAGTGAATAAAAAGGATCCTGTTGTAAAAGCAAGGTATAGCTTTAATAAGCAAAATGTGGCAAACAATAGTAAAGAAGGGCAAAAATGTGGAATAAAAAGAGGCAAAATGTATGGAAAAAATTAAACGAGTGGTAAATATTGGACGAAAGTTAGCTTATTTGGATGAAAAGTGGCCAAAAAATGTAAGAAAGGACAAAAATTGGATAAAAATGTCAAAAAGAACTTGCAAAAATTGACAAAAAAAAGGATAAAAAGGTTTTTTATTGGCAAAAGGTAGCTAAAGTCTGGAAAGTATCAGAACTTTTTGAAAAGGGGCAAAAATTAGACAAAGGAAGTTGCAAAATGGAAATGGTAAAAGGGATTAAAGATGGGGACTAATAAATAAAATAGAATAAGACATAAAGAGCCGCATGTTGAGAATCACTGACTTAATAACGGCTTCTACATGGTGTTCGCTGATAATGTAATGGAATGGTCTGGATAGAAAAGTACCAGGGCTGACTTTTTGTCCCTGGTTACAACGCATCTTTATTTTACAACATTTAAATTTGTGCCAGTGTTTATTGAATTCCAACAAGCTACTGTATGATTGAGTTCTCTAGAGTTCAACGCCCTATCTGGGACAAACAGCGTAAACCAAGGTAACCACGGTAATGGCCGACACAGTCTGTTTTGCAATAAACAGAAAATTAAATATGTGGAAACATCCCATAAATCAGAAAATAGTAGTCTAGTTTTTATTTGTGAGCTAACTTATTATTGTTATTATTAAACCACCCCTGCTACCACACCATGACATCACAGATATAATAATTATTGCATGGCATCGTCCATCGTATGTAACATTTTTTTTATTGCAAACATCCGACCTGGCAACGCTTTTGATTTGCTAGGCAATTGTTGGCTTGATTTAATCTCGTCCCTATTACATGTGTGTTCTTCATGTTTCAAATAAGTTCCAGATTTCAAAAGGACACAATTAATAAAAAATATATATATATATATTGTGTCATTAAATGGGATTATTTATCCATCTGAGTTTCTGTAGCTGTTATTTGGCAGATCCCAGCTCACTGATTGATGGCTAGCAATGTTCGTTTTGACAGCAAATTTTTATTTAGTTTTAGTCATACTCATTTCATGATTATTTCAGTTTAGGTAGTTTTCCTATCCAACTAAATGACATTAGGATTTTAGTCGACTAAATCTGTTACAGATATAATCGACTAAAATATACAGGATAAAAGTGTATGCCTTTTTTTTATACCTCAAAGAGGTGACAAGGAAAGCGGCTACGGACAAATACCTCCAACGAGTAAGGCATGTCCTAAGAATGGCAAGAACATGTCCCGGACAATAAACAGCTACGCCCTGCCAGTAGTCAGATACCCTGCAGGACTAATAAGCTGGCCAAAGGATGAGATACAGACCACAGATGTTAAGACACGAAAGCTCCTAACCATGCACGGAGGGTTCCACCCTAAATCCAGCACCCTGAGACTGTACGCTAGCTGTAAGGAAGGAGGCCGAGGTCTAGTGAGCGTGAGAGCCACTATCCAGGATGAAACATCCAAGATCCATAAGTACATCAAGGACATGGCTCCAACAGGTGACGTGCTCAGTGAATGTCTCAGACAATGGGGAACAGAAGATGAGGGGCTGGTGGTTCCGTCATGGGAGGAAAAGCCCCTACATGGGATGTACCACCCAAACATAACTGAAGTGGAATCGTACTCATCATGGCTGCACAGGAGCAGGCCTTGAGCACCATAGCAATAGAGATTGACCACACCAGACAAGACCCCAGGTGTAGACTGTGCAAAGAGGCCCCTGAGACAATCCAGCACATAACTGCAGGGTGTAAGATGCTGGCAGGGAAAGCTTACATGGAGCGCCATAACCAAGTGGTTGGTATAGTGTACAGAAACATCTGTGCAGAGTATGGGCTGGAAACCCCAAAGTCAAAGTGGGCAACACCTCCAAAGGTGGTAGAAAATGACTGAGTTAAGATCTTGTGGGACTTCCAGATACAGACGGACAGAATGGTAATAGCGAACCAACCAGACACTGTGGTGGTGGACAAAGAGCAGAGGAAAGCCGTTGTGGTCGACATAGCAATACCAAGTGACTGCAACATCAGGAAAAATGAACATGAGAAACTAGAAAAATACCAGGGGCTCCGAGAAGAGCTGGAGAAGGCATGGACAGTGAAGGCATCAGTGGTGCCCGGGCACTTGGGGGAGTGACCCCCAAACTGGAAGAGTGGCTACAGCTGCCTGCTCTGGCCATTTGCTGGGCATGGGCCTTTGCGCCTCCACTGGGATCTCGGGCTGGGGCCCTTCTGGGCCCTCCTCTCGGGGGGTTTGGTGCTGGGGCGTGTGTGTGGGGGTGTTGGCGGGGGGCCTTGGTTTTTCGGGTTGGGGTCGGTAGCGGTGTGCGCTGTGTCCTCTGCTCCTTGGGGCTTTTTTGATTGTGTATGTGGGGGGCGGTGGCTGCCTCTCCACTTGGAATCTTGGGGGTGTCTGGGGGAATGCTCGGTCGTGGGGGGGGTGTCCTGGGGCTCCTTGGCCACCGCTCTTTCTGTTGGCCTGGCTACGTCTTCAGGCCCAGGGCAGCGCTTGGGTTTTCTGTAGCAGTTCTTGCACAAACATTGGTCTATGATACACTGGCGTGCCTTGGGCTGTGGAATAAAACTCGTACTGGGCTTAACCTTAGACACGTTGACCCCAAAAACCTGTTTTGGGTATTACCACTCACTCCTTCCCTCTGTCCACAGCCTCCACCATTATAGCTAAGCTTCACACTTGCCACCAGACTGGCTGAACTGATTACACAACACAATAAGCACACTATGCACAACTACATCACATCTCACTCTCACTACAAAGCAGTCACTTCTTCCCCACCCTTTAAATTTTCTACCCTGACTCTCTCTTCCCTGTTCCCGTCCCCCTCACCTAGGTGTAACATTGCCCTCTCTTTTAATATATTCCCTATAATAACGTGTTTCTTACCCTTTCTTAGGGAGGGCTGGTGGTGGTCACAATTATGCAATAAAATAAATGTATTTATTTAATTGCAATAACAAAACATGCATTGCTGTCTATAAAAGATTGCACTTCTTGTATTGTTGACCTTTGACAGCATGTGCAGACAAAATGGGAAAAAAAAAAAAAAACAGCCATCCGTATAGTACACAATCTAGGATATTATGAACACACCAATATACTGCTTTCAAATTCACACACCTTAAAGTTTGGGGATCTGGTACAATTTAGGACACAGATAATGTATAAAGCCAAAAATAAACTGCTACCTGTAAAAATACAAAAACTGTTCACAGACAGACAGGAGGGTTATATTATAACTTTTGTTTCCAGGCCACCTAAAGTATTTAAGCCCTCACGAGTTTCCAAAATTGACCCAAGGGTTATATCAAATCATTACAGATCACATTTATGGTTTACTTTTCAACATTAATCAGCAATCGAAGAACAAGCTTTGAATAAGTGACAAAAACTGGCAGATTAAGTCTCGAGCAGAGCCCGTGTAACCAGGGGTGGACTGGCCATCCGGCATACCGGGCATCATTCCAGTGGGCCGTTGACCCAACGTGGGTCGATTCAGTCCGCTACGTTTTTTTTTTTAACAATCGAGTGGAGGCAGACACGGTAACAGGTGGCCACAAATGGTTCAAAAGTGGTAAAACATTTTAAGAAAAAAGTGTAAAGTGACTAAAATGGGTCAAAAGCAGTCAAGAGTGAGCAAAAAATGGGCAAATGAAGAGGAGCCAGGTGGTATGTAATGGAAAAGGGTAGCTTTAATGAGCAAAATGTGGCCAATAACAGTGAAAAAGGGCAAGATGTGGCAAACGATAGTGAAATAGGGCAAAAATGTGCAACAAAAAGAGCCTAATGTTGGGGAAAAAGGAAACGAGTGGGAGTTACTCGACAAAAGTTTGCTTTTTTGGCTGAATAAACAATGGACAAAAAATGGATACATGTCAAAATTAACTTGCAAAAATGGACAAAAATTAGGAAAAAAGAGGTATTTATTGGCAAAAGGTAGCTAAAGTCTGAAAAAGGTGTCAGAACTTTTTTAAATGGGGCAACAATGGGATGAAGGAAGTTGCAAAATGGCCAAATGAAAAAGGTAAAAAAGGGTTCAAAAGTTTCCGCCTTTTAAGGTTTTCTGGGGGAATAATAATTAAGATGAAGACATAATTAGCCACATGTTGAGCATCACTGACTTAATAATGGCCTCTACATGGTGTCGCTGATAATGCAGTGGGATGGTATGGACAGAAAATGCCAGCGTGTAACACAGAAGGAAAAAACGCACTTCACACCTCTACATTTACAGTATGTGATGACTCTTATACAATCTTTATCACTGAGGTCATTACAATAAGAGATGAGCCAAGCAGACAATGACGTATAAAAATGAGTGTACCAGAGAATGAAACGCGATGCATAAGCAGTGAGTTGTTTTCAAAGACATCTGCCACTGGTTACAAGTTAATGAACGATTCACAGATGTCATCCCCTGGGCCAGACTATCACTGATCCAGACTGAGGGATTAAATGTAACGGCTTACCAAGAGGAACTACACTGAAGTGGATTCATTAGGCTCCAGACCACTGCTATAGAACACGCTCAATAGAAAAAGAAAAGACTGAAAAAATGTGTGGCATATTTGGTCTGAATGAACCTCTAATTTCCCTGTTTGGGATAATCACTAATTTGAAAAATGAACGCTGTATTATTTTGCTTTCATTAAGAGGGTCAACAGTCATTCAGTCAACCGGTGAACCTCTTTCTGCCTCCGTGTGTGCGTTTTAATGTTTGTGCTGAATGTGGTTAGGTAGCTGAGGCTGAAGCTCCCTTTTAATCTGGTAGAGCATTTTCATTAGTTCTGTTGGGTCCTATTATTAAAACCTACATCAAAGGAAAAACAAGTGAAACCACCAGCAGGAAATGACCCAGTGGTCTTGGGGCTGGATGGTTCAACGATTGCAATCTGTGCTTTTAAAGCAGGTTGAGACACTGCTGTAAATGCATCAATTCTACAAGCTAAATGTACTCAGAGAGTGGAAGAGGATGAGTGAGGCTGTGCTGGGAAGTCTGTTTTTTTATATGTTTCTGATGCCGTTGCCGACACTGTAGTGTTCGTTCATTTGTGACGCATTCATTCCAACACAGAAGTGGAAGTTGTGACGTTGATGGGGTAGAGAATTTCCCTGGCATCATAACACGTGCAGTAATTTGCTGTTTTCCATCAACTTCCTGTGAGTTGGCTGCAGTGTTTTGGCCACAGCAGGTAGGAGTAAAAGGACAGGAAAGGACAAGCATGTCTTCATATTATTTCAACAATGCATGTTTTGTTATGATTAAATAAATGAATTTATTTTATTGCATAATTGTGACCATCACCAGCCCTCCCTAAGGAAGGGTAAAAAATACTTTATTATAGGGAAGATACACCTAGGTGAAAGTGAGAGTGAGATGTGAAGTTGTAGTTGTGCATATTGTGTTGTGTAATCAAGCCAGTCTGGTGACAAGTGTGCAGCTTAGGTATAATGGTGGCGGCTGTGGACAGAGTGAATGTAATACCTAAAACTGGTATTTCGGATCAACGTGTCTAAGGTTAAGCCCAGTACGATTTTTATCCCACAGGCCAAGGCATGACAGTGTATCATAGACCAATGTATGTGCAAGAACCACTACTGTAAACCAAAGCGCTGCCCCGGGCCCGGAGATGCAGCCAGGCCAGCAGAAAGAATCGGGGCCAAGGTGCCCCAGGCCACCCCCCAATGACCTAGCAGATGCCCCCAAGATCCCAAGCCGAGAGGCAGCCACCGCCCCCCACATACACACCCGAGAAAGGCCCAAGGAGCCGAGGACCCAGTGCACCCCGCCACCGACCCCAACCCCCAACCTTAAGCCCCCCCCCCATCCACCACAACCCACACCCCCGCACCCAACCCCTCGAGGAGAGGGCCCAGAGATCCACCCACCCGAGACCCCAGGAGAGGAGCCAAGGCCCACTCCCAGCAGACGGCCAGAGCTGCCGGCAGGCCCAGAGCGAGCAGGGACCGGCCCCCAGGCCAGAAGGACCAGGAATAGAAGCAGCACTGAGAGCAGCCCGCCCAAGGATGACGACCACATCCCCAGCTGCCTTGGGCATCAAGGGGATGCTGCAAATCGCCCCGCCGGCCCCCAGGCATACCGACTGAGCCCTCCAGATCACCTTTTATTTTATAATAAAATATTTTTGAGTGAGCCAGTGATTTGTAGCAGGTGCAAAAGCTGACATTTTCATTTCTTCTAGTTAGTCTTTATTTGTGCTATGGAGCGTTCTGTCCTGACCAAGTGTGCAGAGTCCTCAGGGTGCAGTGAAGTTTCAACATGTTCTGTATTACTGCTGCCTGTTTCGCCTCAGTCATAATAACACAAAGCCATTGTCCCATTTCATTCGAGGGAAATATACTGTAGTAATCGCAGCTCCGGTCTTTCACTCCAGATGTGACACGCAAAAGGCTTTATTGACCTTAACCGAATCCCGTTGCATACTTTAAGTGCTTTATAAACTGGACAAACATTACTATGATTGTGACTGTGACAAGGTTTGCTCCTACCTCCCTCTTTTATAGTATTTATATGTACCCACTGCCTGGTCCCTGCATAACTACTGGCTTCAAGGGAGAGCTAATCCAAAACAGGTCTCATTAATGTATATTAAGACCAGTTTAAGTGGATATAAAATGGTCAGTAAAGACCCAGATGAGCTGTACCCCTGCCATAGCTGACACTTCTGTGGATGAGAGATATGTTGAAGCAATACTGCACTGCGCGCCAAAATTGGGGTCAGTTACAATTGTAATTGTGTAGTTCATAATTAATGAACTACTAATTATTGTGTAATTGTAATTGCCATGAAAATGCTATGCAAATTTTCAGTTATAATTTTAATTAATACTGGGGAACAATGTTACAGTTGTACAGTTCTACCAATATGTAGTTAACAATTAACAATTACCACATTTCACCATTTAAAATGCCCACAACAAAAATATTAAAACCTATATTTTCATTGATTAGGAAATCAATTAGATGATAGATATTTGTTTTAGTGTATTTTACAGCTGATTTAGGACCCGTTATCATAAGAGATGCTAACAGAAAGCTAACACAACAGGAAGACTAACTTTTATTAGGTTATTTAATTCAGGCTCAGTAATTGTGATTAATTATAATTGAACTGTGAGAATGTAATTGTAATTGACTGTCAGAGGATGAAACGTAATTGTAATGGAATTGTAATTGAACATGGATAATTAAAGATGTAATCCTAACTGAAAAATGTAATTGATCCCAACCCTGTTGCACGTTTTCTGTTCTAGCCAAGTGTTGCCTTGTGGGTAGGCAAAGTCTAAGTGGTTATGAATCCAGTAGGTGGTGAATGACGGCTTCCTGGAATGTTGTCCAGGAATGTTTACCTCTTTCTCTGCCTTGATTCACTACATTTAAATGATATACATGAAGAAATGGCCCTTCATAGAAATGTAAACGTGTATAAACAGCAGAGGTGTAAAGAGTACTCATATATCCTTCTCAAGTAGAAGTATTGTACTTGATTGAAATTGTACTCAAAGTACAAGTACAAGTAAGTCATATATAAAATAATAAAGTACAAGTAAAAAATAGCTCAATTAAATAGTACTCAAAGTAAAAGTTACTAGTTACTTTCACCCCCATGTTTATTTTTCGTAATGGGTTTTTTCTTTTTTCTTAAGAATTTTATATTTTGATAGCGCTTCGAGCTGACTATTGTTTTTTTTTTTTTTATTGTAATTTGCACTATATAAATAAAGTTGATATGAATTGAATTAATAAATCTTGCCACGGTTCGCTTGCATACAGTAAATATGTCATGTATACCTTTTAAAAGGAAGAGACAAAATCTTGCACAATTGGAATTTCTTTTATTTTCCATGAAAGCATCTGTATAAAATAAAAGGTGTGTCCAAATGTACAATTCAATGTAAAAAAAAAAAAAAGTAGAGCATTACGTTTAATTTGGTAGTTTTTTTTTTTGTAGTTTCACCATGTCCATTGAAAAATTTAAAACAAAAATAATAATAATTTACTCAGTAAAGGTTGGGTGTAGAAATGTAACTAATTACTTCCTTTAAAACTTATGTACAAGTATGTGATATAAGTGATTTAGAAATATACTCAAAAAAGTGCAAGTACCCATAAAAGCAACTCAATTACAGTAACGTGAGCACTTGTAAATTGTTACTTTCACTTCTGACAAACAGTGCAAACTGTTGTGTTGTTTTAACTTTTTCCCTTACTGGGCTCCCCGGGACAACTGGAGATATAGCAATGCTCCCAGTGAGAGCAGTCGTCATCAGCCTCAGCAGCAGCTTTTATTGAGCTGTGAGTGGGTGGAATGATTTTAATCAACTGAGCTATAGGGAAGGTCCTGACCTTATTGTAGTGGTTCCTTGATTGTGTGTGTGTGTGTGTGTGTGTGTGTGTGTATACTGTATGTGGTTGATCTGTGTGAATTGCTCACCGCCTTTCCTATAGAGTGTGACCCATAGTAAACCCTTATTTCCGCTGGTGTTATTTTAACTGATTAACTACTGAAAGTGATGACTAATCTGAAAGCAGAGTATAAGCAGTTGTGTTCAAATGACATGATGAAAATACACAATATGAAATGATTTCACTTTTGTTTCCCTCAATCATAAAGAACTTTATGTGTTAAGACGTCCTGGTTATTGATACACAAACTGTGCCATTCAATACTTTCGAGCAGACATAAAACTCAGCGTTCAATAATACCTGCAACTGGACAGGGGTCATGTTAAGGCTACCTGTTCTTAGCTTGCAATTGTTAGCTAAAGGCATGAATAAAGAGCCACGCCTCCTATTGTAAAACAAGCTTGGTTTCCGTTACATATTTTTGCAAAGTAAAAGCAATATTTCTCAATGTCGACAAAGTATAATTGCACTATGAACGTGATTCCATTGAAGATTGTTTTGGGCAGGAGCCTCGTAACTCCAAGAAATCTCACCCTGCGTGCCTTTGCCTCAGGAAGACGTACGCTCAGAACCTCCTTAGAACACTCTGCAGTCTTTGTTGTTTCACGTCTAATGCGGCACTAATAATTTTGAAAGAGTAACTAAATCCCAAACCCACTTTTTTCTGCTGAATACTTGTGCATTTGGGTATTAAGTAGTGCTGTTTATTAATCCTAGTCCCACTCTTCACATTTTACTGAAAGTATTTCAATTTTGTGTATTTCGTTGTAAAATGTCAGAGTTACTGACCTCTAAGGGTTGAATTTTGCTATTAACTGAAACTGATTCTTTAGATTCCCCTGTGTCATCAACTTTCACTGTTGCCCCGCCCCTCCTATAAAAGCTGAGCGAAGGGAGGAGGGTTTCCTCCAATCACAGCCCTCAGTGAGCTTTGATGAGGAAGTCCACTGTGTTCCGTGTGAAACAGCCCGCAGCAGCGGTGATGAATTGACTCTGTGCTTCTATAAAGAGCAGATTCAGGTCTAATCAGAGGGTTCATCAAGCTATGTGTGTATTTACAGACACATTTATGCTATGTGTGTATTCCCGTCTGTCTCGTGTGCGTGTGGGAGAGCTGGGCTGTTTGCCCCTGAGTGGTGTCTGTAAGGCTGTGTGTGAGCTTCATGTAGTGATTGTGTGTCTGTGGTTGTAGTGACAAATCTCAGCTTATGAATTTGCTATGTGTGTGTGTCTACAGACACATGATTGTGTGTATTACTGTCTGTCACTGCACACAGTGCAACTCTGTCTGAGTGGGCGTGTCTTACTGCTACAGCAGTAACGCCCATAATTAAGCTATTTCTTTAGATTCCCTCCTAGTGGCAGGACAGCAGAAAGCAGGGGTTTAGTTACTCTTCAAGTATAATGCTAATAAATTTCCCGGTCTCCTCTTCTGTTTACTCATACCGCGCCATGTTTTCTTGTAGAGCAGTGGTCATGTGACCAGGTACGTTACATCATGTGAGGTGTATTTGTGGAAAAAGTGTTTCCATAGTGCTTTTGCGACACATTTCAATATCAAAACATCTGAAATTCCTCCTCATGAGAGCGTAAAACTTTTTAACGATATTTGAATGTTTTTTTTTTTTTCAAAATTCAGTTTGGTTCCATTACCAGTTTTTATTGAGCATTTCTAAGGGTAATGAAAAAGCAGCTACAGTTTGCTGAATGGTTATTCACCACACACAGAATTGAAATCAGTTCAGTTCAGTTTATTAGCCATTTGCAGTGTGAAAACCACATTGGAAAAAATTGTGCAAGGAGCTCAAAGTGCAGTCAACATTTAAAAAGACATTTCACAATAAAAAACAACCAACCAACAATCAATCAGTCAATGCCACTAAAAATACTATAATGTAAAACACTGTACAATAAAGAGTCACATAAAACCACATAATATACTATTGGGTCGATTCTGTACAATAAAAGGCCATACAAAATGAAAGTGCCATGTTTAGAGTCATCACAGCTTGTGGGAAGAAACTATTCAAATGGTGAGCAGTAGAACATTTGACAAAGCGATACCTTTTCCCTGAAGGAAGCATTTCAAAGATGGCCCTGGCAGGGTGGAACGAGGGGTCATTCACTATTTATAAAGCTGGATTTAAAAGTCTGGCTTTATGTGTCTTGCCTCCAGGAGCAGCAAAGTACAGCCAATGGTCCTGCTGGCTGAGACAACCACTTTGTTCAAAGCATTTTTTTTCTCACAGAGTGAGATTATCAAACCACACAGTAATACAATTAGTTAAGACACTCTCAGTTACGCAATAGTCGAGGGTTTAAAAGAATCTTAGCATTTTGGGTGAAGTCACAAAGGTTGCGTAAAAAGAAGAGACACTGTCTTGCTTTCTTAGCAATGTTACTGGTATTAGAGCTCCAGTTCAAGTCACGAGAAAGACCAGTACATCACAACCACAACCATTGATATTAATAGCCAACTGATTTCTTTTGTGGCAAAAGTCAATAACGAGTTCACCAGTTTTTGATGTGTTCAAAGCAAGTTCTTTTCATTACTCCATTAAACTACATTTTTGACCTCCTCACGATAAAGTGATTCATCTTCTGAGCTGATAAGCCCAATGGTAGTTGTATCATCTGCAAATTTAATTTAATAGAAATTCTAGTATAGTAGGAACCGTTACAATTTGGCACCGCAGGGTACTGTGTGTATCGTGCAACTATAGTTCCAATGAATATCTGCATGTTGAATCAATTGTACCACATTGTACCCATTTATTACTTCTACTGAGGAAATCATACCTTCCATGCATGATCAATCATCAAATTTTGCACTAAGTTGCAGTCCGATTCCAGATTGCCTCAGCAACAATAATAGGCCAATATAGTATGAAAGGTGGCGTTACAGCAAGCCTCTAAAGTTCTTAGTACTTATATCACATATCCATTTTTAATCGCAAATTTAAATTTTTCCAATTTTCATTTAATCAAAAGGAAATTGGTCAAAATTTAAAGTGAAAATTCTTCAGGGACTGATATCTGTCACTAACGGCTTGGATATTGTCTGTGCCTGACACATTATACTGTATATATTATTCCAACAGAGGAGCAAACTATGGCACAAATATATACAAATTGCTTATTTCCCCGCTTTAATTCTGTGGCCCACTTGAGATCAAAATGGTCAATATTTGGCCTCTGAGCTAAAACGAGATTGACACTCCTGACGTTTATTTATTTATTTATTTATTTATTTCTTGGCTGGTGTCTGGAAAGGATGGTTATAGGTGCTCCTGTCTTAGCAAGGATTGACAGAAAATGCTTGATGGGTTCAGAGAGGCTCCAAACCCCCACTACACTGTGTTGCCATTAGTCTCACCCACTGAAAACTTCAGCTATATCCGGTGAATTTGAGTAATTATTGCTCAAGAAATGTATCGCATTAATAACAAAACACCAGGATGAAGTGTAGTGCATTTAAATTATGGCCACACACCTAATTACCGCTTGCCCAACCACCTGCATTGTTTTTCATATGTGGAAATGAGTCAGACCACATATGTAAGTATGTTGCTAAGTTAAACCAAGCACTCTGTATTTATTTGATATTTCCTTGTGTGGTTTCACAGCAGCTCTGTATAATTGATAATAATCTGGATGTTAGGCAGACCTGGCAATGCTCTCACCCCCCACAACACAGAATATACTATACTATAGGTAGGATCAGAGCTGGACTCCACCAGCTCTTTGTATGTGAGAAATTAGCTTTTTAAATTCCCATGTATGTAGGACTAATTCAGTCAAGCTTGAACAGCATCCACAGGTTAGTTATTGTATTTCCCCTCACGTTCAATATGTATAATCTGTATGTTGTTCACAAGTCTATCAGTCTGCCTGTAATGAGTCATACCTGCTCCAATTTACCACCAGAATTATGTATGAAGTTAAGTTGCTCGTATTCCTGTAAAATTTAAACACTAATACAAACATACTATTTCTAGTAATTAGGAAAAACAACGGCATCAGAGATTATCATAATGCTTCATTTCTTTATTAGTCCAACAAAACCAGTGAGCTCACATTTCTGCTCCTGTGTTTTATGGAGGGAAAGTCTTTCACCAACTGCAGCAGATTCCACACCCTCCGTCTCTGCAGCAGAATTCACAATCCAGTCCACGCTTCTGTCTGTTGTTAGAGAGCGTCTGTGTAAAAGATGAAACACATCATCACTTATTCTGCATTGGTTCCATTTAGTACAGAGGAGTCCAAACTGGATTCTATGGCCTCTGATTCCAAGGAGAGGCTGTTACTTTGCTCTCTGTACAGCTTCAGATCAGAGTCAAGTGTGTTGGACCAGAGACATATGTAAAACCTGCGAAACTGTGGCCCTCCAGGATCATGTTTGGATACCTTTGGTTTGTTACATCAGTGCATTTTTCAGCTCGCTCACTCTGTGGCTCTTACCTTCATGGAGTCCATCACAGTCTCATCCATGGCACCACCTGGATTTGCAAAAAAGATGGTCTCCTCCAGCTCTTCACCCTGTAAACCAGATGGAAGATTGTCCACATTAGTACAACAAATCCTGACATGGCTGTAAGAGAATTCAGCTGGAGATGTGACCTGAAGGACTGGGACAGCAGAGCTCTGCTGGCTGCACATCACTGTGAGCACGATGGCCACTGCAACAAACACACTCAAAGTCTTCATCTCTACACTCTCAGCAGATCCACAAGATGTCAGATTTCTGTTAGGGACGCTTGTCAGCTTTTGATAATGTTCAGCTGCAGAGTGTGGAGATATTTATACCCATTGGACCTCTGTTGCCTCATCACTGGGTTTTCCACATTGAAGAAAGCACTTGTTGAGTAATTGTCACTAAGGTGGCTTCGTGTTGACATGGACTACATCTCACTGCTGTCCTTTTGGAGCCTTTCTATTGATCTGACCCATATGAAGATAATTGACTGTTGCCTGTTCCAATGTCGATTGATCAAAGAAAAGTCACAATGGTTATATGGTTCTCTGTGATGACTTTCATGCATTTATCTGAGGAATGCCATCCTCAGCCATCTCCAAATTATTCATCTGACCAAAAAGCACCCTTTGACACCACCATTGCAAAATGTGTTTGTGCAGTGAAGTGTTGGCGGCACAAACGTCTCCGCATTTTGCGTGCACGTTGAGTTGTATTTGTGATTATATGCAGCCAATGGGTCTGCTTGGGTCGCATTCTGGCCCACCTCTTCCAAATAGACCAGGGGTTCCCAAACTCAGCAGTGCCAGGGCCCACTTAAAAATTTCACAGTTATTCGGGGCCCACCCAATAGTGACACTCATTTTTTTAGCAACAAGACCAGACGTGGGCAACTGGCGGCCCGGGGGCCACATGCGGCCCTCTGCCTAATTTTGTGTGGCCCCCAAGACAAATCCACCAAAATTGGTAATTCAAGAAATTAGAAGTAATATAAAGCCCAACATAACTCCAAAACCAGACAAAAAAAATGGCAAAATACACAGAATGTCAATAAAAAATACACAAAGCAACAATAAAAATACACAAAGACTTGATACACACAAAACGACAGACACAACAAAAACTCAAAAAATGTGCAAAATGCAAACATAACACAGAGGCAAAAAACAAATAACAAAAACACACACTGACTCGTAAAATACACAAAATGCCAACAGAAATTCCCAAAATGACAGATAAATGACTAAAAACTACACAAAAACAATGCAAACAACCACAAAACCCTTTGTTATTTCCTGTGTTAATGCTCAGATTGTTTTTTTATTTTTAATACTGGCATACATGTTGATATCGTGGCCCTCAGATCAGACAATCCCATTTTTGTGGCCCTGCTGTGATAATAGTTGCCTACCCCTGAACAAGACTAAAGCGGTTTATTTTTCTGTGAATATTTAGTTAGGAGAAAATCCAAATGCATATTTTTTATTTAAAAAAAAGTTTAATCTACAGAAAACAATATTAAGTCTTAAAGCTTGCAAAAGCACCTAGTGTTATTTAAGGTTCAACTTATTCATTCTTACAATAAAAATATGAACAAAATTCCAGAAGATATTGTAGTGAGGATGAGATGTGAAATAAGGATTACTGAAGGTTTGTCAAAAGTAATTTTAATTGCTGGATTCAGAGCAGCAGGACAATCATACACGGATGTCACACAAGCATCCCCACTGCAGAACTCACTAAACTCTCGTTTAACTCCCGCAAAAACGAACTAACGCGGGATTTCAAGGCGGAAACATCCCAACATGGCACCCCCAACATGGCAACCCACAGAAAATAAACACGCAGATCCACTATGAACATTTAAGCTTTAAAGAAAATTAATTATCTTGCTTTCACACAAGTCCTAAAGCAAACGCTGTGTAAGAACAATTATTTTAGTCTTGGATTGCGTGGTGTCATTAAATGTGCTCACCTAATGAGAGGGATGGTGCTGCATTGCTGCTGTCAATGTCCCAATGTCCGGCTGGATTGAGGTCAGTTTTAGGCGAAGATCTGACCCCACGTCCAGTCTGTTTCTGTATTTTGTTTTTAATCCCACGAGCGCTGAAAAGCCAGTTTCACACAGACACAGACGGGGCGAGGGTTGTCATCGGGTCCCACACTTGTAAATCCCAGCGACAGATACTCACTCGAGTACTGTCTTCGTTTCTTTGATGGCTCTTTTGTCTGCTCATCCTGATGATCATCTTGATTATAATCTTGAATTGAATTAGCAGTAGACTTCTTTTTGCCGAGCAGCCATCGGTCCATGACTGCTACTTATTTCCCGCCGTTCATGCGTCCCCTCACCTTTAATTCCTCCCCTTTATTTTATTATTTATAGTTCCGACCTATTTTTAGCGACTTGTAAATTTACTTACAATAGTTTAACTGTCAGTATATAATTCCGAATAATGTCCTGCATTGAAAAATGTATAACTTTAAATAATTAATTTAAAATAATATTTTTCTATGAAATTCATATATTTTGTGGATCACACTTTGCGGCCCCCCTGCAATGCGATCGCGGCCCCCCAGGGGGCCGCGGACCCCACTTTGGGAGAGACTGAAATAGACCATCGAGCCCAATTGAGCCGTTGCCCTCCCTACTTTGCAGTTAACACTTAGGCCCCATCCACACGGAGACGGGTTGTAGTCTAAACGGTCAACTTTTGTATTGTTTACGCCTTGTGTCCACATGGCAACAAAGTTTTGGAAGCCGAATATGATCATTTCTGAAAACGGGTCACAGAGTGGGAAAGTCTGAGAACTCCGTGTGGACGGCATATACGCATACTCTGCCAACAATCACGCCATAGCCCCACCTTTCTTAACCCGCATGCACAACCTCCCGAAACAACAACAACAACAACAGTGACAGCAACAAGGCAGCAGCTCTACCTTGTTGTCGGTCCACAAGTAAATCTCCTGTCATGTCTTTGTCTCCATCTCTTTCCTCTTTTCTTTTGTATGTCCTATTTTTTCGTAACACACGTTTTTATGCGCATCCTCGGGTGCCTTCTTCTTTTTCCTCTGTATTTACGGCGGAGTGGACGCCACAAGGTGTATTACGGCCCTCCACTGGTTTTTATTGCAACTATTAGCCTTTTCACACTCTGGAAGTGCGCAAGGGGTCATAGGTCGAGAGGGATAAAAACATCAACAAGCTCGTTCACTCCTTTGATATATCCAACCTAACGACGTTTGTAATTTTATTCCAGAGATCTTTAGTGTTTTAATAGTGTTTATAATATTAATATTACATACAGTTGTGTTCAAAATTATTCAACCCCCACTGCGATGAAGTGTTTTAGCAAGTTTGAAATTGATTTTTTATCTTGCTCTGTCATGGACTCCCAAAAGGACCAGGAACCTTTCTGTCTGAAGTTTGCATGTTCGATGCAAATTTCTGTTTTCTCCTACTTTTAGAAAAACATGCATGTTGGATTAATTGTATCACAATGTACCTATTTATTACTTCTACTGAGGAAATCCGACTTTCCATGCATGATCAATCATCAAATTTTGCAAAAGGTGCAGTCCCATGCCAGATTGCCTCAGCAATAACAGGCCAATATAGTACGAAAGGTGGCGCTACAGCAAGCGTCTAAAGTTTTTAGGACTCATATCACATAACCATTTTTAATTGCAAATCTAAATTTTTCCAATTTTCATTTAATCAAAAGGAAATTGGTCACAAAATTAAAAGAATTTAAAGTGAAAATTCTTTGTGGACTATCTGTCACTAACTGCTTGGACATTGTCTGTGCCTGACACATTTGATATATTATTCCAACAGAGGTGCAAACTAGGGCACAAATACTGTATAGGGAAATTACTTATTTTCCCACTTTAATTCTGTGGCCATCTTGAGATCAAAATGGTCAATATTTGGCCTCTGAGCTAAAACGAGATTGACACTCCTGACGTTTATTTATTTATTTATTTATTTATTTCTTGGCTGGTGTCTGGAAAGGATGGTTATAGGTGCTCCTGTCTTAGCAAGGATGGACAGAAAATACGTGATGGGTTCAGAGAGGCTCCAAACCCCCACTACAGTGTTGCCATTAGTCTCACCCACTGAAAACTTCAGCTATATCTGGTGAATTTGAGTAATTATTGCTCAAGAAATGTAGCGCATTAATAACAAAACACCAGGATGAAGTGTAGTGCATTTAAATTATGGCCACACACCTAATTACCGCTTGCCCACCCACCTGCATTGTTTTTCATATGTGGAAATGAGTCAGACCACATACAGTATGTAAGTATGTTGCTAAGTTAAACCAAGCACTCTGTATTTATTTGATATTTCCTTGTGTGGTTTCACAGCAGCTCTGTATAATTGATAATAATCTGGATGTTAGGCAGACCTGGCAATGCTCTCACCCCCCACAACACAGAATATACTATACTATAGGTAGGATCAGAGCTGGACTCCACCAGCTCTTTGTATGTGAGAAATTAGCTTTTTAAATTCCCATGTATGTAGGACTAATTCAGTCAAGCTTGAACAGCATCCACAGGTCAGTTATTGTATTTCCCTTCACGTTCAATATGTATAATCTGTATGTTGTTCACAAGTCTATCAGTCTGCCTGTAATGAGTCATACCTGCTCCAATTTACCACCAGAATTATGTATGAAGTTAAGTTGCTATTATTCCTATACAGTAGTAGTAATTAGGAAGAAAGGCGGCATCAGAGATTATCATAGTGTTTCAGTTCTTTATTAGTCAGTCCAACAAAACCAGTGAGCTCACATTTCTGCTCCTGTGTTTTATGGAGGGAAAGTCTTTCAGGCATAGCAGCAGCGTTGACAGACTCCGTCTCTGCAGCATTTGCCACACACCAGTCCACGCTTCTGTCTGTTGTTAGAGAGCGTCTGTGTAAAAGATGAAACATATCACCATCATTACTTTTTCTGCATTGCTTCCATTTAGTACAGAGGAGTCCAAACTGGTTCCTATGGCCTCTGATTCCAAGGAGAGGCTGTTACTATGCTGTCTGTACAGCTTCAGATCAGAGGCAGGTGTGTTGGACCAGAGACATATGTAAAACCTGCAGAACTGTGGCCCTCCAGGATCATGTTTGGACCATACCTGTCAAGTATCCCTTTTTGGCCGGGAATATATCCCGTATTTTAATGTAATAATAATTAAATATGCCTTACTGAACTGAATGCCATCACGAGCCTCGCGAGAACTGCCACCTGAAATGGCCTGAGTGACAGTTCTTGTGAGATTAGTGCTGACAGCAGCAACAAACCCTGAACAACTCAGAAAAGAGATGATGAATGAAGACGTTCCGGCTAAAAAACAAAGAACTGGTGTAAATACGTTGTAAAATATGACAGAGTTTATCTTCCTAAAGAGCAGCAGGATGGGACACAGTTACACGTTCTGTTAGATTAATAACTGAGATTTTAACGTCTCCCACAGCGGAAGGAACCACGTAAGTCACCATGAAAAATCCACCAATCACAAGCTCCACAAATATACACTGCTTTATAAAGTGTTAAAGAATATAAAGTCTGTAATAAATGTGTCTAATAAGTCATTAGTGAATATCAGAAAACCACATGAGTAAGTATGAAAAATTAAAAGAAAACGTATAATGAAAATAAAATGTAAATGTCTAACATAAAGACAAGCAATGTGAAATGAACAGTAAATATGCAACGTGTTGACTTATATATAAACTGTAAGTATATTAAATTAACACATGTGCTTCATATACACATTAATGTTATTATTCAGGCTGTTTTATATTTGAGTTTTCTATTTTGGTGATATAGAAAACTATAATATTTCATATATCATATGAAACAAAATACTAGTTTTAGGAGTCGCTGCTTTTACTTCTCAGAACAACATGTAACGCTCAGTTAGATGATTAATGAATGCACATATTGATCAGCTGTTTGTTAATAAATGAGCCTGTGTAGCATTTTACATCAGCAAATTTAACACAGAATTGTTTTTCTGGTCAAACTTTTTTTAATAAAATTATCTAGATTTATATTGTATATCACCGTTTTGAGAAAAGATATTGAGATATGAGTTTTAGTCCATATTGCCCAGCCCTAGTAGGAATGTTCACAGCATTTCAGTGTTAATAAAGGTCGACCTACCAGATTCTAATCACATCATTGTATTTAGTAAGTGTTTGACAAGCGGCTATTTTAGATTTATTGTACACTTGTCTTAAAATATAAGGAATACTGGAGCTTGTTTGGGCGGGTGGGACGACATGTAGCAGGCGCCATAAAATTTCCCTTATTTTCAAATCCAAAACTTGACAGGTATGGTTTGGACACCTTTGGTTTGTTACATCAGTGCATTTTTCAACTCCCTTACTCTGTGGCTCTTACCTTCATGGAGTCCATCACAGTCTCATCCATGGCACCACCTGGATTTGCAAAAAAGATGGTCTCCTCCAGTTCTTCACCCTGTAAACCAGATGGAAGATTGTCCACATTAGTACAACAAATCCTGACATGGCTGTAAGAGAATTCAGCTGGAGATGTGACCTGAAGGACTGGGACAGCAGAGCTCTGCTGGCTGCACATCACTGTGAGCACGATGGCCACTGCAACAAACACACTCAAAGTCTTCATCTCTACACTCTCAGCAGATCCACAAGATGTCAGATTTCTGTTAGGGACGCTTGTCAGCTTTTGAACATGTTCAACTGCAGAGTGTGAAGATATTTATACCCATTGGACCTCTGTTGCTTCATCACTGGGTTTTCAACATTGAAGAAAGCACTTTTTGAGTAATTGTTCTTGTTGACATTGACTCACTCTCACTTCTGTCCTTGTGGAGTCTTTTTATTGATCTGATCATATGAATTAACACTTGTACCCCCTCATCTCAGCATATCACCAGTGGTGGGTAGAGTAAACAACAAAGGTATTCAAGTAAAAGTACTGTTATTTCATAATACAATTACTCAATTAGAAATAAAAGTACTCATGGAAATAAGCACTTGAGTTAAAGTAAAAAGTACCTTGTAAAACAGCTACTTATGTTGTGAGTAACTTCAGATGCAATTTATTTCTTCAAAAACAAAGTATGACTCCCTGAATGAGAGGTTTGGATATATTCATAATGATACTTACATCACCTTTTTAAACAGGCCTTTCCTACATAACACGCTACTTTCCTTTCATTCTCTTTTGATTGTTTATATCAATGCATGTTTTCATTGTATTCATTCAGATTTTATTGTTTATTATTTTATTTTTTCAATGTAAGTTGACCTTGAGAGGTTTTGAAAGGTCCCTAAGAAATAAAATTCCTTATTATTATTATTATTATTATTATTATTATTATTATTATTATTATTATTAATAAACTGAAGAGTACACAGCTGTAAACAAAGATCACAAACAAATGATCACAGCCTTTTCTGACATTTCATAGTTTATCCTCTGCAAAGTGTGTGTCAGTTTGTATTTGTTGACATTGGCACAGCAGAAATGTGAAACCAGTGGATCAACAAGCAGGATCATCAGTGGTAAATGTAGTTATTGCAGCATAGTTTACGGTAAGAGCTGATTATGTAATCAGAAATTACATAGTTGGTCAAGACTGTATAGTTCTTAGTTGAAATCAATATCAGGGAATAGTACATCAGCTATTAAAAACATGTTTAACTTTAATTACACTGCTGACTCATCATAGCTGCTTTATTCTGCCCAAGATAAAGCAAGAGAGATCAAGATAAATGTAAATAATTTTGACTAAGTGTAAAAGTAAATATGTATTACTACAAATATTGGAATATCTGTATACTTTTCTGACACACAATCTTTCAAAACAGGCCAAAACTGAGCATGTGATAATCATCTGTAAATACTATTTAATGTTAACATATAAAGTGTTCTATGTGTATGTATATTGTCTTTTTGAGACCAGAAATTCCTTCTTGTGATTCACAAAAAAAACTGTCTATCAAACGAACCTTCTTTACTTTATATTCCAATGGGTAGCACTGGAACAATTGAACTGGACATGCTGGGAGACACACTCAGTGGTGTGGTGATCCTCAGAAAAGTGGGTATACTCATTTTTTGCCCTTTATTACATAAACAGAAAAACACCCGATTTTAGAATGTGACAGTGAAGACCACTTTATTTGTAAAATATATTCAACATAAGGCAATCATGGTGTTTCACTTATATTGTTGAATATTTATTAATGTATTAATTAAAAACTTTAAACGTGAACTTTACAATGCATCCTCGTTCATATTTCACCTTGAATTAAAAACACAGCATAACTAGTCAGATAAACTCACAAGTGCAATGTCTTAAATGTAATTAATTGGTTTTTCAACAGCTGAACACTGTTTTTGCATATGTATGTATTTTATTTTTTTTCAGTGGGTACGGAAAGTTTTCAGACCCCTTTAAATATTTCACTCTTTGTTTCATTGAAATTTTTGCAAATTAATAAAAAAGAAAAACTGAAAAATCTCATGGTTATAAGTATTCAGACCCTTTACTGTGACACTCATATTTAACTCACATGCCGTCCATTTCTTCTGATCCTCCTTGAGATGGTTCTGCTCCTTCATTAGAGTCCAGTTGTGTTTAATTAAAGTGATTGGACTTGATTAGGAAAGTCACACACCTGTCTATAGAAGACCTTACAGCTCACAGTGCATGTCAGAGCAAATGAGAATCATGAGGTTGAAGGAACTGCCCAAGGAGCTCAGAGACATAATTGTGGCAAGGCACACAATTTCTGCAGCACTCAAGGTTCCTAAAAGCACGGTGGCCTCCATAATCCTTAAATGGAAGAAGTTTAGGACGACCAGAACTCTTCCTCGACCTGGCTGTCCAGCCAAACTGAGCAATCGTGGGAGAAGAGCCTTGGTGAGAGAGGTAAAGAAGAACCCAAAGATCACTGTGGCTGAGCTCCAGAGATGCAGTAAGGAGATGGGAGAAAGTTCCACAAAGTCCACTATCACTGCAGCCCTCCACCAGTCAGGGCTTTATGGCAGAGTGGCCCGACAGAAGCCTCTCCTCAGTGCAAGACATATGAAAGCCTGCATAGAGTTTGCCAAAAAACACATGAAGGACTCCAAACTATGAGAAATAAGATTCTCTGGTCTGATGAGACCAAGATTGAACTTTTTGGTGTTAATTCTAAGCAGTATGTGTGGAGAAAACCAGGCACTGCTCATCACCTGCCCAATACAATCCCAACAGTGAAACATGGTGGTGGCAGCATCATGCTATGGGGGTGTTTTTCAGCTGCAGGGACAGGACAACTGGCTGCAATTGAAGGAAAGATGAATGTGGCCAAGTACAGTGATGTCCTGGAAGAAAACCTCTTCCAGAGTGCTGAGGACCTCAGACTGGGCCGAAGGTTCACCTTCCAACAAGACAATGACCCTAAGCACACAGTTAAAATAACAAAAGTGTGGCTTTGGAACAACTCTGTGACCATTCTTGACTGGCCCAGCCAGAGCCCTGACCTAAACCCAATTGAGCATCTCTGGAGAGACCTGAAAATGGCTGTCCACCAACGTTCACCATCCAACCTGACAGAACAGGAGAGGATCTGCAAGGAATAATGGCAAAGGATCCCCAAATCTAGGTGTGAAAAACTTGTTGCATCATTCTCAAGAAGACTCATGGCTGTACTTGCTCAGAAGGGTGCTTCTACTCAATACTGAGCAAAGGATATTTCAGATTTTCTTTTTTAATAATTTTGCAAAAAATTCTACATTTCTGGTTTTTTCTGTCAATATGGGGTGCTGACTGTACATTAATGAGAAATAAAATGAACTTTTTTTATTTTAGCAAATGGCTGTAATGAAACAGAGTGAAAAATTTTAAAGGAGTCTAAATACTTGATACTTGATCTTCATTCAAATATTTTTTTTAAAATCCTGCTACAAAACACATATATTTCTGTGTACCCTAACAAGCAATGTACTTAATGTACCTTTTTTGTTTGTTTGTAATCGTTCGGCCAAGCAGTTTCTTTCTGAACCTATGGCAGGTCTAGGCATGCTATCAAACAGTGGTGGTGCAAGTTCTGGCATTCAATGTACGACCATCCTCCAGCACATAGGAACATGCTGTCTGAGTGGGCGTGTCTTACTTCTACAGCATATTTAAGGCATTTCTTGAATAGTGGCAGGTCGGCAGAAAGCAGGGGTTTAGTTACTCTAAGTATAATGCTAAGAAATGTTCCGGTCTCCTCATCTCTTTAAATGGACCGCGCCATGTTTTATTGGAGAGCAGTGGTCATGTGACCAGTTACGTAACATCATGTGGTGTTATTTGTGGAAAAAGTGTTTCCATAGTGCTTTTGTGACAATTTTAATATCAAAACATCTGAAATTCCTACTCATGAAAGCATAAAAACTTTTTAACGATATTTGAGTGTTTGTTTTTGTTTTTTTTATTCAGTTGTTTCCATTACCAGTTTTTATTGCGCATTTCCAAGAGTAATGGAAAAGCAGCTACATTTTGTTGAATGGTGTTACGCCCCAGTCTAGGAGCTCCAAGACGCAACATAAAAACGTAATCGAAAAATAAAACTCGGTCTCCAAAAACCACCGACAACGGGTTCCACAATTAACACAAATTTATTCTTTAACAAAAAGAGGCCTGCCCCGCAGGTAAAACATACAATAAACAAGAATATGGCAAACAACAAAAAAACTGCACAAAACGCAGGAACTCAGAATATAAGAGAAGGCAAAAATAAAGTGCACTATATAATAAAGATACCAAGCTTAACAAACGACTTCGGAGACAGAGTTTCTAGACGAACAAAGATGCTGCTGCTGCCAAGGTTGGTGAACCTCGACTGACAGTTGCGCTGGTCTTTTCAAAAGTGGTGTAATCCTCCTCAGCCAATCAGGGTTGCCCACCACTCCTCCTGCTGGCAGCCAATCCTGGAGAGCATCATCAAAGCTGTTCCGTTGAAAGGACATCCCACTCTGTTACAGAAACACACCCCAGGCAGCAAACAAACAACAAGAACACAAACTAAACACTAAGTAACGGCGAGGGCCGTAACAAATGGTTATTCACCACACACAGACTTTAAATATACATTTATTCAGTTCATGGTTTTTACATGTGAACCAATTCACTTAGATCAGTCTTCTGAAAATGCTTTCTAAAATGTGTATTTAACATGCAATGTTTCCAATATTAAAAGCTACTTTGCTCTGTCATGGACTTCCGAAAGGACAAGGGACCTTTCTGTCTGAAGTTTGCATGTTCGAAGCAAATTCCTGTTTCCTCCTACTGTCAGAAAAACATGCATGTTGAATTAATTGTATTAAAATGGACCCATTTATTACTTCTACTGAGGAAATCCCAAGTTCCATGCATGAAAAATCATCAAATTTTGTACTAAGGTGCAGTCCCATGCCAGATTGCCTCAGCAACAATAGGCCAATTTAGTATGAAAGGTGGTGCTACAGCAAGTCTTCAAAGTTCACAGTACTTATATCACATATCCATTTTGTAGAGCGTTAATAACAACACCAGGATGAAGTGTAGTGCATTTAAATCATGGCCTCACACTTAATTACTGCTTGCCCACCCACCTGCATTGTTTTTCATATGTGGAAAGGAGTCAGACCATATATGTAAGTATGTTGCTAAGTTAAACCAAGCCCTCGGCAAAATCATTTTATATCTCCTTGAGTTGTTTCACAGCAGCTCTGTATAATTGATAATCATCTTAGAGTTAGAGTTGAGTTCATTTGTCATTGCACATGTTACAGAGCAACAAAATTACATTTCAGTTTCATCCCGTCCAAGAAAACATGAAAAGACAATCATAACATGGGAGCACAGGAGCGGGAGAACTGCGGTTCGCCACAAGGGCGGTGCCCCTTATTTAAATGAGAAATGAGATAACAATGATGGGGAGGAAGAAGAAATAAAAAAGGCAAAAACCAAACTAGGCCCTTGTAGAGAGCAGCAGAGTTTGGGATCATGAAAAAAACTCTTCAGCAGCATTGCAACAGAAACCAACAAACACAACATTAAATTCAATACAACAGCACGTTCGAACAGGGGATGAGTCTTTAGGATGGGTAGTTCGCAGGTCAGCCACAGTGTGGCGCTGTCCTTATGACGCGCCTCCTACTGCCCAACCACTGGGAGGGAGGAGGGTTAGAGCCAGAGGAGACGGAGACAAAGACAGAATATGTAGTGATGTAGGAGGAGTGAAAGTGTTTGTTGAGATAAGCCTGTTTACTCAGACTCTGCTGCTGACTCTCACATAGAGATGACCTCGAGAGTTTGTTGGCAGAGCTGGGTCCAGGTGTACATGAAAAGTGAGGGTGAGGTCAGAGCGTCTTATCAACATTACGTCCTTGGAGAGTTTGGAGAGAAGAAAACAGACCACAGGCTGTTCATTCGGGGGGGGGGGCCGAATGAGAATAGAGAAGGTGTTTTGAGACGGGCTAGCCATAACATGGCTGCCAGCCCTACTGTTCTGGTCAGTTTGATAAGTAATCCAATAGTGTGGCCATATCCTATGAGACAAACTATTCTCCTCTTAAAGTTCCACGGTGGAATCCATCTGAGAGAGTTTGGAGAGTTTGGCTCCTTTTGTCGTTCCATTAGTGCTGCCAATGTAATCCAATTTTGCGATATTTCAGGAAAATGCCAGATCCAATCAGCAGAAGACCCAATATCATACATTCCAATCTGGTGGTGGACATCTTCCACATCCTCAGGACTTGTAAACTCTTCCATTGCCCGTCCTTCTAGTAGAGAAATTTGACCAAAAGCAAAGAAAGACCAGATAATCAATTCCATGATTAGATTCAGGATTGGGATGCTGATAGAGGCTCCTGTTAGATTTGAACAAGACAAAACAAGACAAAAGAGCAGCAAGCAGGGAAAATGAGGCAGAGGGAAAAATAGCGTCCGTCTCCTCCGAGAGCAAGCAGGAAAAAAAAAAAAAAATCTGGATGTTAGGCAGACCTGGCAATGCTCTCACCCCCCACAATACAGAATATACTATAGGTAGGATCAGAGCTGGACTCCACCAGGCTCTTTGTATGTGAGAAAATAGCTTTTTAAATTTCCATGTATGTAGGACTAATTCAGTCAAGCTTGAAGAGCATCCACAGAGGGGTATTCCATAAAGCGGGTTATGTTCAAACTCTGAGTATGTTCAGGCTCAAATGAGGGAAACTGAGTATCCCATTCCTAAACGCGAGGTATGTTCTTCTCTGAGTATGTTACCATGGCAACATTGTCCATCAACTAAACCTGGTCACTGGCAGGTTTTATCGAAGAAACCCAGGGTTTCTACCTAGCTCCGCCCACCTGAACACCGCTTCTGAACACTTTAATGAACCTTAACACTTTTCTCTGAAACACATTAGTAACATCACACACCACAGACGTGTTCACATCATTATTGTTGTGTTGGTTTATGTTTTTTTTTTTTTTTTTAATTAATCAAACGGTAGTTTTCTTTATTACATTGTCGATACAGAGCATTAAGTGAAAGACACTGAGAGGTTGATCTGCATTTAAATGAATCCACTTTTAAGGCTCGATTGTTGTTTTATATATTGTTATACAGTTAAATCTGTAAAATCACAGATGTTTGATGGTATGATGGCGCTGTGAATTGTGACGTTGGATTTGGAAGCGATGGGTCGGCGCGGGTTCGCGTCCCGCTTCAGTGTTTTTTATGACATTTGTTTTGCCCCTTATTTAGATGAGAAATGAGATAACAACGATGGGGAGGAAGAAGAGATAAAAAAAGGCATAAACCAAACTAGGCCCTTGTAGAGACACTATTACATTAAAAATCTATATAATCTATATAATTGACTCCTCAGACACATTTTATTCATATTATTCCCCGCTCGTCACATCACTGAAGCAATAAAGTGATGAAGCGACCGAAAAGTGTGACTAATAACAGGTGATTTAAGCCACTATTGTCACTGAAGACTGAACGCATCTTTAGAACAGGCTCATATTCCTCAAACACCGGCTTATTTCACCATTTGGGTGAATAAATCACTCTATTCCGTTTGGTTGTCATGGCAGCTCGAGTAAATCTCTGATCCATTGATGATGGCTTCTTATCGCGAGCGTGCACGTAAGTAACCCAAGGTTTACATACTCAGGGTTGATTGACCCACTTCATACCAGCTGTAATGGAATCCGATACCCAGAGATTCCCATCGCTGGGTATGTTGACCTAGAGTTTATGGATTGACTCAGAGTTTGTTAACCCGCCTTTATGGAATATCTCTCAGGTCAGGTATTGTATTTCGTCTCACTTTCAATTTGTATAATTCAGTGACGTGCCTTGAGCACTAGGGTTGGGTAGGCAGGGTGTTCCAAATCGAGACCACCAATGTCAACACCAATGACAATTTCATATGTTTCTGCTGGCAAGTGTTAATTCAATTCAATTCAACTTTATTTGTGTAGCGCAATTTACAACAAAGTCATCTTAATGCTCTTATCAAAATATAAAATTCATAAAAAGAAAGAAAAAATCCTTCCTTCCCCAATCCTTCCTTTCACTGTAGAAAATAAGAACCATTTTCTGACCTTACCTTTACTGAAGGTCTGGTAGCTCAGGTGTTGGTCTCCCATCTTTTAAAATCTGTCGTTTTTCCTCAAAAAAAAGTTCATTTATCGTCTCTAGCGCTGTCATCCTGCCTGTAGTGTTATCCCGCCCAATTGCTAGAGAACGTAGCAGCAGCGGTCACGTGATATCAATTCACTAATGCACTGTGAACGTACGTATAGCATTTAGCATAGCACGGTTACGTCCAACGGCAGCGTAGAGAGCTGCCTTTTTACATAAATGGTTTTCATCTTGGGGGACTGACTGCGCATGCGCAAAAACATAAAAACAGAGGGAACAGAGGCAGAGCAGCAACGTGCCGTTGAGAAGGGGTGTGGCCTCCTCCTGCCATACAGCGGCCAGGAAATAGCGATGTTTAGAGATTTGGGCTATGAAAATCACAAAATGCTGACACTTTCAAACTTATAGGTATTGTATAGGAAATTGAAAAATAAATAATTTATGATTATATTATAATTAAAACAAATAATCAAATTTAAACACTATTACAAACACATACTATTTCTAGTAATTAGGAAAAAAGACGGCATCAGAGATAATCATGCGTTTAATTTCTTTATTAGTCAGTCTAACAAAACCAGTGAGCTCACATTTCTGCTCCTGTGTTTTATGGAGGGAAAGTCTTTCAGGGATAGCAGCAGTGGTCACAGACTCCGTTCTTGCAGCATATTTTGCGACACACCAGTTCACGCTTCTGCCTGTTGTTAGAGAGTGTCTGTTTAAAAGATGAAACACATCATCATCATGACTTATTCCGCATTGGTTCCATTTAGTACAGTGGAGTCCAAACTGGATCCTATGGCCTCTGATTCCAAGGAGAAGCTGTTACTACGCTGTTTGCACAGCTTCAGATCAGAGTCAGGTGTGTTGGACCAGAGACATATGTAAAACCTGCAGAACTGTGGCCCTCCAGGATCATGTTTGGACATCTCTGGTTTGCTACATCAGTGCATTTTCAGCTCCCTCACTCTGTGGCTCTTACCTTCATGGAGTCCATCACAGTCTCATCCATGACAACATCTGGAATCTCTAAAAAGATGGTCTCCTCCAGTTCTTCACCCTGTAAACCAGATGCAAGATTGTCCACATTAGTACAACAAATCCTGACATGGCTGTAAGAGAATTCAGCTGGAGATGTGACCTGAAGGACTGGGACAGCAGAGCTCTGCTGGCTGCACATCACTGTGAGCACGATGGCCACTGCAACAAACACACTCAAAGTCTTCATCTCTACACACTCAGCAGATCCACAAGATAACTGCAGAGTGTGCAGATATTTGTACCCATTGGACCTCTGTTGCCTTATCACTGCATTTTCCACATAGAAGAAAACACTTGTTGAGTAAATATAATGAGACTTGTTGACATGCACTACATCTCACTGCTGTCCTTTGGGAGCGTTTCTATTGATCTGACCAATATGAACTGAATTGGCTGTTGCCTGTTCCAATGTCGGCTGATCAAAGAGAAGTCACAAAGGTTACAGTTGTCCTCTGCCTCCATGAATTCTCTGTGATGCTTTTCATGCATTTATCTGAGGAATGCCATCTTCAGCCATCTCCAACTTCTTCATCTGACCAAAAAGCACCCTTTTACACCACCATTGCAAATGGTACTAACGTTATCACATTGTGCATGCAGGTCAGCTTTGCTCGCATTCTGGTCCACCTCTTCCAAATAGACCATCGAGCCCAAGCGAGGCATTGCCCTCCCTGCAGTGCAGTTAACACTTACACAAGCCAGACAATGGCCCCCTGTGGTGTCACACATACCTGGGTTGGAATGGTCCGAGCTGCCAGTGTGAGTGTCCCTAACTGACCACTCCTATCTCTTTGGTGAGTTAGCTGTGATGTCATTATGTTGGTGAATTCATGGCACAGTAATGCAAATTCATGAAATAACTGTACATTATTTAGGATTATCTAATCTATTTTAGCCTTTGTTCTGTACATGGACATGAGGGTTTACTTGTGTTACAGAGCTCATTGCAATCACATGGTGGACAATGGCATTGACAGGACACGAGTTTGGTGTAAGGCCGACAAAAAGACAGAAACAAAACAAATTCCCTTTCACTCCAAAATGTAATTTCTGAAATTGATGTAACCTAACATAACCAATCAAATGGAGTAAAGGTGAGAGTGTTCTTTAAAAATATTTTAAACAGTGATGGAAACACTTGATAATTATGGTATTTAGTAATTTAAAATTCATGGTACCTGTATTTAGAAAGATTGTCATAGAGGGTTTGTTTCTGTAATACTTCGATTTTGTTTTTCACACATTTCTTTCTTTTTTTTCATGATTTTGCAGTCTGGATGCGGAGTGATGGCTGTCACTCTGCTCTGACCGGCAGCCGCTCAGACAACTGAAATCACAGCCGCCTCTGTGAGCTCTTTGGCAGGGACGAGCTGACAGCAGCAGCCGATGCTCAGGGCGGTAACTAAATGGTGAGTCTATAAAACACCAGAAAACTCTCCATTAACACAAGATTAAGACGCTTGTCGACTTTTGAACATGTTCAACTGCAGAGTGTGCAGACATTTATACCCATTGAACCTCTGTTGCCTCATCACTGGGTTTTCAACATTGAAGAACGCACTTGTTGAGTAATTGTAATGAGACTCGTCACTAAAGGTGGCTTCTTGTTGATAATGACTCACTCTCACTTCTGTCCTTTTGGAGTCTTTCTATTGATCTGATCATATGAATTAACACTTGTACCCCCTCATCTCAGCATATCACCAGTGGTGGGTAGAATAAACAACAAAGGTACTCAAGTAAAAGTACTGTTATTTCATAATACAATTACTCAATTAGAAATAAAAGTACTCATGGAAATAAGCACTTGAGTTAAAGTAAAAAAGTACCTTGTAAAACAGCTACTTATGTTGTGAGTAACTTCAGATGCAATTTATTTCTTCAAAAACAAAGTATGACTCCCTGAATGAGAGGTTTGGATATATTCATAATGATACTTACATCACCTTTTTAAACAGGCCTTTCCTACATAACACGCTACTCTCTGTTTCCTTTCATTCTCTTTTGATTGTTTATATCAATGCATGTTTTCATTGTATTCATTCAGATTTTATTAATTTTCATTTTATTTTTTCAATGTAATGTGATCTTGAGAGGTTTTGAAAGGTGCCTGAGAAATAAAATGCATTATTATTATTATTATTATTATTATTATTATATAAACTGAAGATTAGGAATGTGCGATATTTTACCGTTTTATCGTATGATTTATCGTCAAAAACATTCTCACCGGTAAGAATGTCGTGTGCACTGCCACCGCCCCCGCACACACCGTCATCTGTCTGTGTGTGAGGTGATCGTCTAAAGCTAACTATGCTAAGCTAACACACCGATACACTGACTGGGCTAAGAGCTAATGCTAATCACTCCATATAAGGAATAGACCAGGTAAAAGAACACGTCTTACTGTCATAAAGCCACAGAGAGCCATCGATTTGTTTATGGTCAGATTTAACACTTCACTATGGAAAGATAAAAGCTATACATGTCACATGTTGTGTGAAATAAATGTTAGCATAAATAATAATGTCACTACTCATTCGTTCCAACTTGTGAAATGCAATAATTTCTAATTAATAACAGACAAAGCTGTTAAACTAATGTAACTATTGAGATTATTACACCAAAATATACTGAATGATTAAATCATCAGCTTTATCTGGTTTAATTATAGGAAATCAGAGAGTTATTTATCAATCATAACTTTATGTAACTCATTATCAAATATGAAATAAACAAGATTCATCAGCAGTAAAAACACTATTGGAGTTATTTGTGCTTTTCATGTGCTTTTAAATAATAATAATAATAATAAAAATAATAATTTTATTACAAGTGAGGAAATAAATGAATTACATACAATAACAGGAATAGTAATCCACATGCACAAATAAATTCTATGAAATATCAGCTCATGAACTAATTGAGTCAGCAGTTATTGTAGCCTTTTTTAATGTATCTAATGTTGATCTATTAAGATTAAGATTAAGGAACCTGTTTACACTAAGTTGTCTAATTTTTTTTATTTATAGTTTTGATTTATTGTGATTTTTATTGTTATTGGGATCATTTTTTTTGGTCAATATCGCCCATCCCTACTGAAGAGTACACAGCATTAAACAAAGATCATAAACACATTATCACAGGCTTTTTCTGACATTTCATAGTTTATCCTCTGCAAAGTGTGTGTCAGTTTGTATTTGTTGACATTGGCACAGCAGAAATGTGAAACCAGTGGATCAACAAGCAGGATCATCAGTGGGAAATGTAGTTATTGCAGCATATTTCACGGTAAGAGCTGATTATGTAATCAGATATTACATAGTTGGTCAAGATTGTATAGTTCTTAGTTGAAATCAATATCAGGGAATAGTACATCAGCTATTAAAAACATGTTTAACTTTAATTACACTGCTGACTCATCATAGCTGCTTTATTCTGCCCAAGATAAAGCAAGAGAGATCAAGATAAATGTAAATAATTTTGACTAACTGTAAAAGTAAATATATATTACTACAATATTGGAATATCTGTTTACTTTTCTGACACACAATCTTTCAAAACAGGCCCAAAACTGAGCATGTGATAATCATCTGTAAATACTATTTAATGTTAACATATAAAGTGTTCTATGTGTATGTATATTGTCTTTTTGAGACCAGAAATTCCTTCTTGTGATTCACAAAAAAAAACTGACTATCAAATAAACCTTCTTTACTTTATATTCCAATGGGTAGCACTGGAACTATTGAACTGGACATGCTGGGAGACACACTCAGTGGTGTGGTGATCCTCAGTGGTGTGGTGCCCTTTTTTACATAAACCAAAAAACATAAGGCAATCATGGTGTTTCACTTATATTTTTGAATATTTATTAATGTATTAATTAAAAACTTTAAACCTGAACTTTACAATGTATCCTAGTTCATATTTCACCTCGAATAAAAAATCACAGTATAACCAGTCAGATAAACTCACAAGTGCACTGTCTTAAATGTAATTAATTGATATATATATATATATATTTGATTGACAGAGTCCGAACAGGAAGTCAAAGCCTAATTTCTGGGCAATCACGGCGTTCGTTTCCATTTGTATAGGGTTCTATCGCACAAAATCAGGACTTATATACATTGATGTATATGAATGACCACTGGCAGTAGACCATAGTAAAAGACTAGTTAGGTAGTTTTCCGCATTTCAAAAGAATCATACATAAACAGATTTCTCAGAAACTCCGGATATCAGCTTTGATGTCGAGCCTTAAATGTGTATTCCTTTAAAATGACATCTCCCCCTTCACATTTGTCACAGGTTTGTACCCATGGAGCTTTACTTCAGACGTCAGTAGGTGTTTTAATGCAGATCAACCTTACAGTGTCTTTGCCTAGATGATCTGCATCCACGATGTTATATAGAAAACGACCGTTTGCTAAAAAAAAAACCCCCATAAAGTGGCACAACATTTGTAATGACGTGAGCACGTCTGTGGTGTGTGATGTTACTAGTGCGTGTCAGAGAAGAGTGTCAAGGTAAATTAAAGTGTTCCTTGAGCAGTGTTTAGAATAACGCCGTTTAAAATAACGGCGTTTTGTAACGGCGTTTCTTTTTCAGTAACGGGGTAATCTAACTAATTACTTTTTACGCCGTTACAACGCCGTTATCGTTACTGAACATTAAATGCGGTGCGTTACATGTATTGATTGAATAAAATGTTATTCCGAAAGCATCCCCGGCTTCTGACTCAGCTGTTGTGAGCAGGTGGGTTAAAAACAAGGTGAGCGATTATGATTGGCTTAGGCGGTGTCATGTTTCATGGTAGCCAATCAGAGCCAGTGTTTTTACACATGTGCCAGCAAGAGGAGGCGGGTTAAAAACAAGGTGAGTGATTATGATTGGCTAAGGCGACGTGCCAGCACACACACACACACACACACACACAGGTTGGATGAAGTAGCAGAGATGGCGAGCGTGGAGCAGTCTGATGAAAAGTTGCCATTTTTAAGGTGACGATACAAATACTACTTTAAATTAATTGTGGTCAAAGGCAAGAACGTACATGTGAAGTGTACATTATATCCAGGAGAGAAGACTTTGTTGACATCCATTGTAAGCAACTCAAATTTAATGAAGCATCTCACAGCGACACACACATCTAAAAAATCTGAATTATTTGACATGGAGCAACTTTTTTTTTTTTTAAAATAGTAACGCAAATAGTTACTTTCCCTGGTAATGAGTTATTTTTATTATAGAGTAATTTAGTTACTATCGCAGTTACTTTTTTGAACAAGTAGTGAGTAACTATAACTAATTACTTTTTTAAAGTAACGTTCCCAACACTGTCCTTGAGAAGCGGTGTTCATGTGGGCGGAGCCAGGTAGAAACCCAGAGTTTCACAAAACCTGCCAGCTAGCAGGTTCAATTCGTGGAGAATGTTACCATGGTGACATACTCAGAACATACCTTGCCTTCAGGAATGGAATACTCAGAGTTTCCCTCATTTGAGCCCGAAAATTCTCAGATTTTGAACATAACTTTCTGTAATACCCCCCAGAAGTTGTACCGTGAGGTGTGTGTCAATTTTCACTTGTTCGTATTTTTGTTCCATTTTCAACTTCCAATATCTCAGGAACTACATCACATAGGAAACTGAAATTTGGTATTTACGTATTTTTTCAGATTTCAAGAGACTGTCACCCAGGGACCAATGCATATATGTGACTAATCGTTAGTGATTTGAACAGTTTATGTACGTAGCTCAACGCTGATAAAATTGAGGCTCCCTGGAATTTAAAGTAATGTTGTTTACTGAAGGCACAAACATGTTCGAGCCCAAAATTTCCAATTTTGAGGAGCTGGCATGTCCACCAGATAGGATGTATAGAAGATATTTTTTGTATATTCTGGGAGAGTAGGTGGAGCTGTGTCACTATACCAATTTTCTTTTTCCTATGTGGTGTAATTTTTGAGATATTGGAAGCTGAAAATGAAAGAAAAAGAAGGATACACATAAATTGACACATACCCCCCTCACTAAATTGCACATATGTCAAAAAAATATTATCTGAACAAAATATTTACATGCTGTGTTTTGGTGTGTGTGTTTCTCTGCCTTTGCTTCCCTCTCTACTCAGGTACACCTGCCTACACCAAGTGCCACTAACGAGGAGGAGGAAGTCAACGCAGTATAAAATCTGAGAGGAACCAAAGAAGGAGCTCTCGGTACAGTCCAGGAGGGCTCGAGGGAAGATGTCGTCACGAGGAAGTGATTGAGGGAGCAAGAATGGAAGTTTGTGGCATGGAAAATGAGGTTCAGAAAGAAATGGACAAAAGAGTTTGACGCGTTTTGTCTGCCGGGGGAAAAGGACAGTGAACTAGGTCAGGAAAGCCAGGGTAAAAGAGGTGATGAGCTTAAAGTGTTTTTCAAGCTGATATAGGAGGGTAGTTTCACTGACTGTAGCCCGGTTTTGTTGACAAAATTGATGAAGCAATAAGAAAAGTGAAAAGTGTGGTTCTCTGCTAGTCGTGTTTAAGGATCGAGATCAGTTTGAGAAAGTGAGAAAGGTGGAAAAGACTGGAGAAAAGTTGGAAGAAGCTAAAGTGTGGACTTGAGATTTCCATAAAGGGGTGGAGTATGGTATCCCAACAAGTGTCTCAGAGGAGGTGCTAAGGGATAAAATGTTGGTAGCCCCGGTGATGGAGGTCAGATGTTTGAAAAATATGCGTTTTGGAGAGAGGTGTGACTGTTTGTTAGTGCTGATGACATTTAAAAGGAGATACTATGTCTTCTAAATATTCATGGGGTATCTATATTATGATGTGAGGCCTCATGTTCCCCCTCGCCTCAGGTGCTTTAAATGCCAAAGGTTCGGACACGTTGCACCAGTGTGTCAGGGAAAGCAGCGGTGTGGGAGATGTGCTGAAGATCATGAATGTGGGATGTGTGAAGAAGGCGTACAACTAAAGTGTGCTAACTGTGTTGGGGAGCATAGCACAGCATTACGTGGATGTGAAGAAAGTAAGAAAGCTGTAAAAATACAAAAAGAAAAACAGACCAAGGATTTAAACTACGCTGAAGCCGTGAAAGGGGTGCCAAGGCACTGTGGAGAAAGTTCATGGCTGGATGTAATCAGTAAAGTTAATGTTTGTGAAGGACAATCAGAATAAATGACCTATGCCTATTGGATCTCTGTTGCCTCATCACTGGGTTTTCCAAATTGAAGAAAGCACTGGATACTAAAAATGGCTTCTTGTTGACATTGATTCACTCACTCCTGTCCTTTTGGAGCCTTTTTATTGATCTGACCCAAATGAAGTTAAGAGTACACAACACAAATAAAGTATGTCCAAAATGTTGCATGCAGAGAGAACAACAGTTATTACGGTGTTCGAGTAAGACCACAAAGTCATTTTTGTGGGATGGTGGTTGTGCGTTCACATGCGGTGCTTTGTGCAGTTAGTGTAGTTCAGGGTTGTGTAGGTTTGTGTGTCTGAAACAGTGTGCACTGACTTGGGTGTGTGCGTTTGTGTGCTCACCAAATATTTAAGTGACTTCATTCACCAATTTACCATTATTAATGCACACTTGAAATGAGTTTTTCCTTATTTTTACTATGAATTATTAGTTGAATCATCCTAAATGTGTTTAGTATTTAGCTGTAAAGTGTCTGAAAATGTTAGAGGGCTGCTCAGCTTTGTTTGCCATATTACGTGGGGAGTGAGTTTCAACAAAAATTCTCAACCAATGAAAGAGTCAATTTCCATCTCAGCATTCTACAAACCAATAGGTTTCTTGTAAAAAATCATCTATAATTGTATTATGTACATAAACAAGTAAACCACATTTAATGGCAAATGTATTTACATTTTATTTGAAAAAGTCCAACCAACACTTAACAGGATGTTAACCTTTACTGCTCTCATATTCAGTACCCAATACATTTACAATAAAAGTCAATTTCAGGTTTACCTGACTCTTCTGCTTTGTTTTTTCAACATAAAAACAATACAGTATTGATAAAAAAAAATGATGTGCAACAAGATCTGTTCAGGTTAAATGAGCAGTCAGCCTCACAATAGACTTTAAAGTTCTGCTGCTGGTGTGTAAATCTATGAATGGGTTTGGTCCAGAATACATCAGTGACATGTTTGTCAGGTATAAACCCAGCAGGTCTCTCAGATCTCTGGACACAGGTCAGATAGTGGAGCCCAGAGCTCATAGTAAACGTGGTGATGCTGCTTTTAGTTGTTATGCTGCAAAGGAGTGGAACAAACTGCCACCAGAGATGAAGTCAGCATCTAATGTGATTTTTTTTCTTTTTAAATCCAAGTTAAAGGCACTCTTTTTCTCTTCTGTCTAGACTGAGAGGAAGATTTTGAATAATGTTATTGTTGATTTAATGTAATTACTGCTGATGTTAATGTTACTGATTTTTAAACTGTTAAATGTTTACTGTTGCACATTTTAGTCATGTAAAGCACATTGGATTGCCTTGTGTATGAAATGCATTATACAAATACATTTTCCTTGCAGTGGCTCAACCTGCTACTTTTCATTTTTAACATGATAGTGAAGGCTGATTTTCTGCAGAGCTAATGCTAACGCTACATACGCTGCTGCTGCATTGAATGGTGCCAGAAGCGCTTTTCCGCCATGCAGTTTTTTTGTCTGCTAGCGTATGACGTCAGACAGCTGACAGTCAGTCGTTACGTCTTTATTATTAAAAGCGCTTTTAAAAAAACACATCCATATAAAGTCTGCAATGCTTAAATCCAATTTATCAGGTCATCTGGAAGGCCAACTTGCCGAGCACAGATTGATGTAGTTTGATTGTAAGAATATAAATCAATTCATACTGCGTCATCAACATGACGTGGAGGTTGACAACAAGGGTTCTGTGTTGCCCTGTAACTTTACGTGTGTGTGTGTGTGTGTGTGTGTGTGTGTGTGTGTGTGTGTGTGTGTGTGTTAGTAGTTTCAGACAAGCATTAATAAGACTTTATCTTCTAGTTACAGTAAACAATATTTAATTTTTTTAAGCATCTTTAAATGCTATTTATTTTGGGATTATTACTTACCTATCTATGCGTGTATTGTTGGACACAGAACGTGTGCTTTATTCTTCAATCTAAACATATGCAACATGCAAACAAAGTGTATCAGTCTCTTGAATGGAGCTGTAGGCTTTAAACATAACGTCATGTCTGCTCCTCTGGCAGCCTCCACAGCATCGGTCATTGTTTGCACTTAATGAAACACACACACACACACACACACACACTCTGTAGGTACAGAGATGAGCCAGAGTCGTGATAATAACATAAAACACACTGTTTGTCCATGAGTGGACTCTGGCGGTGCTTCACGTGTGGTGCAGCCATGAAAGGACAATAAAACACTGGCGCTTTTTGCTTGTCTCGGTTCTTTCTTCGACTCAATCCATTGTAGAAACCACCAGAGGTGAGAACTGATATGTGTATCCTACTTAAGTAGATGTACTGTTACTTGATTGAAATTGTACTCAAGTAAAAGATGCATAAAAGAAACTCAAGTACAAGTAAATAGTAGGTCAATTAAATAGTACTCAAAGTAAAAGTTACTAGTTACTTTGACCACCCACCTTTATTATTTGTAATAAATCTTGCCACGGTTCCCTTGCATACAGTAAACATCTCATGTAGAAACATAAAAAGGAAGAGACCAAATTTTGCAATTGGAGCTTCATTTATTTTCCACAAAGGCATCTGTATAAAATAAAAGGTTTGTCAAAATGTACAATTCTTTTTTAAATAAAATAACACCAATACATTCAAATCAAAATTAAATGAAATTAAAAAAATGATCAAGCTCTAAGTATAGCTACATTTATGAACCTTTAAACAGTGCCATGCTAAATGTGCCATGTGGGGTTAGAAATGTCAGAAATGGCATGACTAAGAACATATAGATTATGTTCAATGTGCCTTCATACACTGCTGACCTGAGACCATGAAACGGAAATCGTAAGATTCACAAAAATGTATAGTTCACTCAGGAATGGTTGGGTGTAGAAATGTAATGAATGAATGACTTATTTTTTTTAAAACATACAGATATAATTAATGATTCAGAAATGAACTGAAAAACGTACATGTACCTATAAAAGCAACTCAACTACAGTAATGGAGTACTTGTAATCCATTACTTTCACCTCTGGAAACAATTCTTGGAACACTCTCCAAAAAGTTAGAACATGGTGATATCGACTGGAAAAGGCAATGAACGGAGTGAGGTTTGGAGCGGACCAATCACAGCCCTTATGATCCAAGTCACTTCGACACTCAGTCTAAGAGCTATTGACAGGTATATCTGCCAAAATTGAGAATAAAAGTGTTTTGTAAAGATAAATAATAAACCTGACCTGTGGATAGTCCGCTGCGTTGCTGTATTTGTTTTACTTTTTATTTTTCTATTCAAATGAAGTAGTACTTTTTTTCCCCAATATGCTGGAATAAGCAAAAAATATAAGTTAATAAAAGAAATAGTAATTTTATTTTATTAGGCATAATGTGTGGAAAATAAATTTAAATTTTTAACCATTTTGTTCAGGTCAGAAAATGTTGCATTTATTTTCATTTTTGTTTGATGCAATGTGCATAGGTGTTAAAAGAATGGAATAAAACAAGATTCAAAAAGAGACTGTTTAATTTCATTCAATTTTAAATGTGGAACATGCCAAAATAATAGTATTAGGCTGAAAGGCCTACTGATTAATACAGGTACATCTAAAAAAAATTAGGATATCATGAAAAAGTTGAATATTTTTGGTTACTCATTTCAGAAAGTCAAACCCATATATGATATAGGCTCATGACACATAGAGTGAAATATTTCAAGCCTTTATTTCTTGAAACTTTGATGATTATGACTTACAGATAACGAAAAGCCCAAAATTCAGTGTCTCAGAAAATGAGAATATTGTGAAAAAGTTCAGTTTTAGAAAGTCATGGTGTCACGCCCTAATCAGCTAATTAACTCAAAACACCTGCAAAGGTTTCCTGAGCCTTTAAATGGTCTCTCAGTCTGGGTCAGTAGGCTCCACATTCATGGGGAAGACTGTGACTTGACAGATGTCCAGAAGACAGTCATTGACAGGTGGATAAGCCACAAAAGGTCATTGCTAATGAAGCTGGTTGTTCACAGAGTGCTGTATGCAAGCATATTCATAGAAAGTTGAATGGAAGGAAAAGGTGCAGCAGCATAAGGGATGGCTGCAGCCTTGAGAGGATTGTCAAGTGAAATGCATTCAAGAATTTGGGGGAGCTTCACAAGGAGTGGACTGAGGCTGGAGTCAGCGCATCAAGAGCCACTACGCACTGACGAATCCTAGACATGGGATACAAATGTTGCAATCCACGTGTCAAGCCACTCCTGAACAAGTGACAATGTCAGAAGTGTCTTATCTGGGCTGTGGAGGAAAAAGAACTGGACTGTTGCTCAGTCGTCCAAAGTCCTTTAAAGTAAATTTTGCATATCATTAGGAAATTAAGGTCGCAGAGTCTGGAGGAAGAGTGGAGAGGCTCAGAATTCACATTACTTGAAGTCTAGTGTGAATTTTCCACAGTCTGTGCTGGGTTGGGCTTCCAGATGCTGATGTAATTTTCCAGCAGGACTTGGCACCTGCCCACACTGCCAAAGGTACCAAACGCTGGTTCAATGACCATGGTGTTGGTGTGCTTGATTGACCAGCAAACTGGCCTGAACTGAACTCTCTAGAGAATGTATGGGGTACTGTCAAGAGGAAGGTGAGAGACACCATACCCAACAATGCAGATGACCTGAAGGCTGTTATCAAAGCAACCTGGACTTCCATTACACCTGAGCAGTGCCACAGGTTGATTGCCTCCATGCCATGCCGCATTGATGCAGTAATTAATGAAAAAGGAGGCCCAACCAAGTATTGTGTGCATGGAAATGAACTTACTTTTCAGAAGCCTTATGTTTTTGTTTAAAATATCAAATGTGTTGTATTGATCTTATGTAATATTAAAATTTTCCGTGACCAAAAATATTAAATTTTTTCATAATATTGAATTTTCTTTTAGATGTTCCTGTATGTTGTGTATTACATTTTTGAAAAGTAACTTCATTATATTAAATAAAGTACCAAGTTACTTTTGAAAAAAAGTAAACTTTAAGTAACTGGAATGTTTTCTTGGAGGAGTAATCACTAATTACTTTCCAAATAACTTGACCAACACTGATACTAACTGACCAGGGGGTATTTCATCAAAAACAGCTCAGGGTTATTTCCAGCTTTAACCTGAGAGTCCGTTCAGTGACTGGAACGGCCCTAGTATTATTGGATGTTGGTGTCAACTCTGAATATTAAAAAATTTATCAAATGAAGAAATTTTACTCTGAAATGAAAACTTTCTTTAATTTTTTTTTTTTATTGTTTTGATATTTTATTTTGTTTCAATATTGGATTATTTTATGTTGAAAATACATGTTAGTAATTCACTCATTCATTTAAAAGGAACTTAAACAGTGAGACTGAAAATTTTCTTCAAGAGTTTATTTGTTCAAACATTTCATTACACCATTTTATGGATCCCCTCAATAAGATTAACAATAGTACAGTAGTTGCTCTTTATCTTGTCATGTTGTATTAGCACAGATGAAGGATCAGCTATAAAACTATTGTCTCACTGCTTCAAAACAAACTACGCTAATGTTGAATTCAGGTTGCAGACACAAGTCATCACCACATTAGCATTAAATAAATAAATCTCAAGTGTTAAAACAATTCCAACAAAACCAGTGAGCTCAGATTTCTGCTCGTGTGTTTGATGGAGTTAAAGTCTTTCAGAAATCACAGCAGAATCCACAATGTCCATTTTTGCAGCAGAACTGACACTTGGCTGCACGCTTCTGTCTGTTGTTAGAGAGCGTCTGTGAAAGATAAAACACATCATCATCATTACATATTCTGCATTGGTTCCATTTAGTACAGAGGAGTCCAAACTGGTTCCTATGGTCTCTGATTCCAAGGAGAGGCTGTTACTACACTATATCTGTACAGCTTCAGATCAGAGTCAGGTGTGTTGGAGCAGGCTCTTACCTTCATGGAGTCCATCACTGTCTCATCCATGACAGCATCTGGAATCTCTAAAAAATGGTCTCCTCCAGCTCTTCACCCTGTAAACCAGATGGAAGATTGTCCACATTAATACAACAAATCCTGACATGGCGGTAAGAGAATTCAGCTGGAGATGTGACCTGAAGGACTGGGACAGCAGAGCTCTGCTGGCTGCACATCACTGTGAGCACGATGGCCACTGCAACAAACACACTCAAAGTCTTCATCTCTACACTCTCAGCAGATCCACAAGATGTCAGATTTCTGTTAGGGACGCTTGTCAGCTTTTGAACATGTTCAGCTGCAGAGTGTGGAGATATTTATACCCATTGGACCTCTGTTGCCTCTGACTTTTTTTACTCTGACTAAACATTCAACAGAAACCAATGCCGACACCAACAGGATGCAACGTCATCTGTTACTGAGCAGCGAAAGATAAAGAAAAAAGTATAGAGAACAACTAAAGCATGAGTTATCACACACTGATCGATATGAGTTTGATGAGTTTTCAAGCACCTGTCAGCGTTTTAAAAAGTGCAGTAAATCACAATTAAATAAGGTGTAATTTATGAGAATTGTGAGTGTTTTGATAAATAGTTTGTTAAACTCAGCACTAAACATTTAATTCAAATATACAGAGGGAGCAATGTTGCTGTGTGATGTGACGCACTGCTGAATCCATCCACTGCAGCCACTTCCTCTGAGTGCACTGATCACCTCCCAATAGAGCGATGTTCCCAGTTCCAGTATATGAAGAGCTTTCTGATTATGAATCGCTGTATCATAAATGAATAGATATTCAGTGCAGTAATTGAGAGGCAATTGATTGTTAAAAACACAGACCGTGATCATCTCATTAAAAAGTACAGTACACATTAAACACGTAATAAGACAATGATTCTATCGTCATTGGTATCGATTTGAAATCCTTTTTAAGCATTTATTATTATAATCTGTTTAATTTCCTTTTAAATTACAGCATTAAAGCCATAGAAGGTGAGAAAATGTATTAAACTATTTTTTTTCACTCCTTTTTCCTCTTGTAGATCTTTGTTGACTATTTTAAAGCACCACTAAAAGACATCTTGCAAAGATGATGACATGGTTTCATATGGGTGCATCTGCAGCGGGTAAACCAAGTATGTTGCTTATACCTTGTTCTGGAGCAAGTTTGCACCGCCATAATGTTACTATGGCAACTAAGGTGTTTTCTCTTTGATAAAACAGCGGTTCCAGTTTGATCCCAGTTTAACTGAGCCTGGTTACCCGGAGAGCTCCCAAGAAAGCATGCAAACTCATGCAAACTCATGCAAACTCCACACAGAAACGACCCAAGTGTTCACCCCAGGACTTGAACCCAGGACTTTATTGCTGTGAGGGAGACGTGCTAACTTATAATAGTGGCACACTCTGGCCTATGCTACCTGTTGCAAATCTCCTGTTCTGAGAGAGAGTTTACAAAGACACTATAACTTGCAAGAAGAGATAATAGTAAAAAGTAAAAAAAAAACAAAAAATGAGTTTACCCATTTTTCTGAGGATCACTACACCACTGAGTGTGTCTCCCAGCATGTCCAGTTCAATATTTCCAATGCTACCCATTTGAATATCAGGTAAAAAAGGTTAATTTAATCAACAGTTTTCTTTGTGATTCCCAAGAAGGGAAGAACAGTACAATCTTGACCAACAATGTATTCTTTGATAACATAATCACCTCTAACCGTAAACTATGCTGCAATGACTCCATTTCCCACTGATGATCCTGCTTGCTTATCTACTGGTTTCACATTTCTGCTGTGCCAATGTCAACAAATACAAACTAGCACACTTTATTCACTACTTTGTACTTGTCCTTTCATATGGAACAGATCAATAGAAAGGCTCCAAAAGGACAGCAGCAAGATGCCACCTTTGGTGACTAGTCTCTTACAACAAGTGCTTTCTTCAGTGTGGAAAACCCAGTGATGAGGCAACAGAGGTCCAATGGGTATAAATATCTCCACACTCTGCAGTTGAACATTATCAAAAGCTGACAAGCGTCCCTAACAGAAATCTGACATCTTGTGGATCTGCTGAGAGTGTAGAGATGAAGACTTTGAGTGTGTTTGTTGCAGTGGCCATCGTGCTCACAGTGATGTGCAGCCAGCAGAGCTCTGCTGTCCCAGTCCTTCAGGTCACATCTCCAGCTGAATTCTCTTACAGCCATGTCAGGATTTGTTGTATTAATGTGGACAATCTTCCATCTGGTTTACAGGGTGAAGAACTGGAGGAGACCATCTTTTTAGAGATTCCAGATGCTGTCATGGATGAGACTGTGATGGACTCCATGAAGGTAAGAGCCTGCTCCAACACACCTGACTCTGATCTGAAGCTGTACAGAGAGCGTAGTAACAGCCTCTCCTTGGAATCAGAGACAATAGGAACCAGTTTGGACTCCTCTGTACTAAATGGAACCAATGCAGAATACATAATGATGATGATGTGTTTTATCTTTCACAGACGCTCTCTAACAACAGACAGAAGCGTGCAGCCAAGTGTCAGTTCTGCTGCAAAAATGGACATTGTGGATTCTGCTGCGATTTCTGAAAGACTTTAACTCCATCAAACACACGAGCAGAAATCTGAGCTCACTGGTTTTGTTGGAATTGTTTTAACACTTGAGATTTATTTATTTAATGCTAATGTGGTGATTGGTTGTGACAGCAACCGGAAATCAACATCCACACAAAATGATTTCTGAAATGTTCAAAACAATAAAGTCTTGAAGAAAAAATAAAGTCTCACTGTTCAAGTTCCTTGTGAATGAATGAGTGAATTACTAACATGTATTTTCAACATATAATAATCCAACAATGAATCAAGAACATTTTTTCAAAGCGATTCAAAAAAAATAATTATCAATTTCAGAGTATAATGAAATCAAAGCTTTTTAAATGCATCACCTTGTCATTAATCAGAAAATACCTTCATTTGAAAACTTGTTTAATATTGACACCAACATTCAATGATAATACGGCTGGGATTACTGTTAATAATGTTTTATTTTGTTTGTAAATATTTTCCCAATAATTTAAAAGAAACATTCTAAAGCAATAACTACTGTGTAGACAATGTTGGTCTTTCAATTGTCTGTAGATTGCTAAAGTGGAAATTGTACTATTAGATAATAATACTATTTAAGATGATATAATTAGTATTTACTTGTAAAAATTAAGGACATAACTAATTTCAAGTGTGCATTATAATGGTAAATTGGTGAATTTAGTGGTTAGCACATCTGCCTCACAACGTGGGTTTCCTCAGGGTTTTCTGGCTTCCTCCCACAATCCACAAACATGACTGTCACGATGATTGGGGTCTTGAAATTGCCCGTAGGGGTAAATGTGAGTGTAAGTGGTTGTGTGTCAGTCTCCATGCGATGGACTGGTGCCCTGTCCAGGGTGTACCCCTGCCTAATGCCTAATGAGAGCGAACAAGTGGGTCAAAAAATGAATGTGCCTGTACCTTTTTTTGTTGGTATCTGTTGGATTTATTTTCTGTCTCTGGTTCTTGGTTCTGTGTGTTCCAACAAACCCAGTTCTGTCAGTGTGAGTGCATGCGTGCGTGTGTGTGTGTTCAGTAAATGGGTTTAGGTTCAATTGTCACCACATAGGTGTGTCCAATCTTTCTGATTGGCGTTGTGAGCTTACGGTTATTATTTGATTGTTTTGCTTCTTCTCGTCGGTGTGCTCTGTATGTTTGTCAGTCTTTGGTTTGTTTATCCTCATAATGTGGTTTGTATTTTTACAGCTCTTTGCTCTTTAAAGGGATCCTCCACTGTTTTAAAAAATGTGGCCTAAAATCTTTGAAATGTACTCATTAGAAGATCTACCTGTATGTCAAAAAAAAAACACATTATTATGAACCGTATTAATTTTATTACCTTTTAAAAATGGAACTACTTTACCATTTTAAAACAGTGAGCGGCTGACACTGGTGGGTAAATCATTGACTTCTTCTTTCTTCTAAAAAGATGGTTGTTCCTTTCACACAACTTCAATCTTATTCAGCTTGATAACTGTCTTATTTGTGTGAATGCTTTTGATATTTAGTTGTGTATTAAAAAGTTGTATGGAATTCCCTTAATCATTCAAAATGAACTTACACAGCAATGGTTTTTTTCCGACAAGAGTTTATTGGATCAAACATTTTTTATTCCTTTTTGTTGATTTCCTGGATAATCTTAACAATAGTACATGAGTCACTTTACAAACATATAACACAGGTGAAGGATCTGCCATTAAAACATTCTCTAACTGCTTTTAAGAACAACCAAAGACGAATAGACTCAGACTGATTTCAGGTTGCAGAAGCAAGTCATTAAATCATCACCACATCTTCATCCAATAAATAAATATCAGCTGTGAAAACAATTCCAACAAAACCAGTCAGCTCAGATTTCTGCTCCTGTGTTTGATGAGGAAAAGTCTTTCACAACTTGCAGCGAAGTTTACAGCGTCCTCTTCTGCAGCGGAAGCTACACCTCAGTTTTCTCATCTGTGTGAAAGATGAAACACATCACCATCATTACTTATTCTGCATTAGTTCCATTTAGTACAGAGGAGTCCAAACTGGCTCCTCCTCTGTTACTACGCTCTCTGCACAGCTTCAGATCAGAGTCAGGTGTGTTGGAGCAGGCTCTTACCTCCCTGTTGTCCATCCAAGTCTCATTCATGGCACCACCTGGAGTCTCTAAAAAGATGGTGTCTTCATCTTCTTCACCCTCTTCACCCTATAAACCAGATGGAAGATTGTCCACATTAGTACAACTAATCCTGACTGTGTGAAAGATGAATGACTTTGGTGAAAGTTAATTTCCAGGTCCATCATCATCATTATGTATTCTGCATTGGTTCCATTTAGTACAGAGGTTCCTATGGCCTCTGATTCCAAGGAGAGGCTGTTACTACACTACATCTGTACAGCTTCAGATCAGAGTCAGGTGTGTTGGAGCAGGCTCTTACCTTCATGGAGTCCATCACAGTCTCATTCATGGCACCACCTGGAATCTCTAAAAAGATGGTCTCCTCCAGCTCTTCACCCTGTAAACCAGATGGAAGATTGTCCACATTAATACAACAAATCCTGACATGGCTGTAAGAGAATTCAGCTGGAGATGTGACCTGAAGGACTGGGACAGCAGAGCTCTGCTGGCTGCACATCACTGTGAGCACGATGGCCACTGCAACAAACACACTCAGAGTCTTCATCTCTACACTCTCAGCAGATCCACAAGATGTCAGATTTCTGTTAGGGACGCTTGTCAGCTTCTGATAATGTTCAGCTGCAGAGTGTGGAGATATTTATACCCATTGGACCTCTGTTGCCTCATCACTGGGTTTTCCACATTGAAGAAAGCACTTGTCGAGCAATTGCAGCATGACTTTTTACTAAAGGAGGCTTCTTGTTGACATTGACTCACTCTCACTGATGTCCTTTTGGAGTCTTTCTATTGATCTGATCCATATGAAATGAAGAGTACACACTTAGCTGCCAACCCTCATGCATTCACAGTAAGAGTCATTTCTCACTCAAAACAAAATCATAATCTGTCTAAAATATTGCATAAAGACAATAGTAATTATGGCGGCTGGTAAGGCCACAGAGTCATGGTGTGAGCCCTGTACCTACTGCCTCTCTTTTTCTCTTCAATTCACTCTCTCTCTCTTTCAGTGTGTAACGTGCCTTTAGACGCAGGTGTTGTTTGGTCGTTTGAGTGTGTGTCTGTGTTGTGAGTAAATATAGGTGTGTTTTTTGTGCGCTGGTGCTTGTGTTTTAATAATGATTTAAAATCAATGAATATTTACCATCATATACTGTTTAATTTCCTTTTAAAAAGACCACAATAAATCTGTAGAAGGTGAGAACATGGGGAACATGGGACTTTTTCACTCCTTATTCATTTTGTAGATCATTGTTGAGTGTTTTAAAGTGCTTTCAAATTTATGACATGGTTTCATATGAGTGCATCTGCAGCAGATAAACCAAGCCTGCTGTTTAAACCTGGTTGAGAGCTGTTGGCACCACTGACTGTATTACTTTAGCAACTAAGCTGTTTTCTCTTGGATGAAACTACGGTTCCAGTAAGATCCTGGTTTAACTGAGCCGGAGCTGGGTTTGATTAAGTGTCCCCCTGAGGAAACCCACAAAAGCACAGTGAGGACATGCAAACTCCACACCAAAACGACCCACGTGTCCACCCCAGGTCTTGAACCCAGATCTTTCTACCAACAGGGCGATCCCATGAGCTGTTTTAAGCATTACTGTTGGCTGCTCGAGCTGCTCGTCAAAAGTCTATGCGCGTTCACGATTTGAGAGTAGGGAAAGTCCCATGGCATTACATTCTAGCAGAAGTGTCGGTCGCTGGTTTTGAGAACAGATGGGATAAACAGCTTGTAAACCTAAGAGAAACATTATCTCAGGTAGAAACAGAGAAAAGACACTATTCATTTGCAGTCTGGATGTGGAGTTGTGTGTCTGCTCTGATCAGCTGGACTCGGCTTCTTGTATGAGGAGCGGCTGTTACTGTGATCTTCTTACTGTCCTCCCATCAGTGAGTGACACATGCTTTAATGTCTCTAAAACATCAGAATACTCTTTAATAACACAAGGTAAAGTCCCTACATTTGTACGCAAATGTTCAGAAGAACCAGTGAGTTTAGTTTAGGAGTGAAGGGGGAGCGTGGAGCACCTCACCATTCTACAAAGTGTAGCTTTAAGTGAAACATGTTGAAAATATTTTACATTCATGCAGACTTCTTGTTGGTGGGTAAAAACAACAAACTGTAACTGATCCAGTCATGATCATTTAGTGTGGCACACTCTAGCCTATGCTCTCTGTAGCAAACCTGCTGTTCTAAGAGAGTTTACAAAGAAACTATAACTTGCCAGAGGAGAAAATAGTTGTGATTCCTTGCTGTGAAATAAAGAATGGTTCAATCAAAATGAATAGTTGCCTGTTATTCCTCTGTGGACTAGTATTGGTTTAGTATTTTCATAATCCTTCCTCCGTGAGATCAAACAGCAGAAATGATGTGACAATGAGTTAATTCTACTGATATATTTTTGTGTACCCTAAATAGAATGATCTAACATCTCACTCTATCTAAAGCAGAGTGTTGTTCTGAGATTCATTTAGTAAAAAGGGCAAACAAAGCGAGTATACCCACTTTTCTGAGGATCACTACAACACTAATGTGTCTCCCACCATGTCCACTTCAATAGGTCCAACACTACCCATTGGATTATAAAGTAAAGAAGCTTCATTTGATAAACAGTTTTCTTTGTGATTCTCAAGAAGAAATTTCTGGTCTTAAAAATACAATATACATACACATATAACACTGTATGTGGGTAAAACATGAAATAGTCTTTACAGACGTTTATCACATGCTCAGTTTTTACCTGTTTTCAGATATCTGAAAGTTTGTGGGAGAGAAAAGAAAAACAGATATTTTATTATTTGTTCCAATATTTAGTCTTTTACATTTATTTTGATCTGTTGCTCTAACTTTAAAGCTGCTAGGATGAGTAAACAGTGCTTAAGACCCTGATTTAAAAATCAAATCTATTACAAATCTAAAATTCTATTTAACTATGAAGAACTGTACAATCTTGACCAACTATGTAATCTCTGATTACATAATCACCTCTAACCGTAAACTATGCTGTAAAAACTACATTTCCCACAGATGATCCTGCTTCTTGATCCACTGGTTTCACATTTCTGCTTTGCCAATGTCAACAAATACAAACTGACACACTTTGTTTACTGCTGCGTACTATTCTGGTAATATGGGTCAGATCAATAGAAAGACTCCAAAAGGACAGATGCCATCTTTGGTGACTAGTCTCTTACGACAAGTGCTTTCTTCAATGTGGAAAACCCAGTGATGAGGCAACAGAGGTCCAATGGGTATAAATATCTCCACACTCTGCAGTTGAACATTATCAAAAGCCGACAAGCGTCCCTAACAGAAATCTGACATCTTGTGGATCTGCTGAGAGTGTAGAGATGAAGACTTTGAGTGTGTTTGTTGCAGTGGCCATTGTGCTCACAGTGATGTGCAGCCAGCAGAGCTCTGCTGTCCCAGTCCTTCAGGTCACATCTCCAGCTGAATTCTCTTACAGCCATGTCAGGATTTGTTGTACTAATGTGGACAATCTTCCATCTGGTTTACAGGGTGAAGAACTGGAGGAGACCATCTTTTTAGAGATTCCAGATGTTGTCATGGATGAGACTATGATGGACTCCATGAAGGTAAGAACCTGCTCCAACACACCTGACTCTGATCTGAAGCTGTACAGAGAGCGTAGTAACAGCCTCTCCTTGGAATCAGAGACCATAGGAACCAGTTTGGACTCCTCTGTACTAAATGGAACCACTGCAGAATACATGATGATGATGTGTTTTATCTTTCACAGACGCTCTCTAACAACAGACAGAAGCGTGCAGCCAAGTGTCAGTTCTGCTGCAAAAATGGACATTGTGGATTCTGCTGCGATTTCTGAAAGACTTTAACTCCATCAAACACACGAGCAGAAATCTGAGCTCACTGGTTTTGTTGGAATTGTTTTAACACTTGAGATTTATTTATTTAATGCTAATGTGGTGATTGGTTGTGACAGCAACCGGAAATCAACATCCACACAAAATGAGTTATGAAATGTTCAAAACAATAAAGTCTTGAAGAAAAAATAAAGTCTCACTGTTCAAGTTCCTTGTGAATGAATGAGTGAATTACTAATATGTATTTTCAACATATAATAATCCAACAATGAACCAAGAAAAAAATTTCAAAGCAATTAAAGAAAAATAATTCTCAATTTCAGAGTAACATGAAATCAAAGCTTTTTAAATGCATCACCTTGTCATTAATCAGAAAATACCTTCATTTTAAAACTTCTTTAATATTGACACCAACATTCAATGATAATACAGCTGGGATTACAGTTAAAAATAATTTATTTTGTTTGTAAATATTTTCCCAATGATTTAAAAGAAACATTCTAAAGCAATAACTACTGTGTAGACAATGTTGGTCTTTCAATTGTCTGTAGATTGCTAAAGTGGAAATTGTACTATTAGATAATAATACTATTTAAGATGATATAATTAGTATTTACTTGTAAAAATTAAGGACATAACTAATTTCAAGTGTGCATTATAATGGTAAATTGGTGAATTTAGTGGTTAGCAAATCTGCCTCACAGCGTGGGTTTCCTCAGGGTTTTCTGGCTTCCTCCTACAATCCACAAACATGACTGTCACGATGATTGGGGTCTTGAAATTGCCCGTAGGGGTAAATGTGAGTGTAAGTGGTTGTGTGTCAGTCTCCCTGCGATGGACTGGTGCCCTGTCCAGGGTGTACCCCTGCCTAATGCCTAATGAGAGCGAACAAGTGAGTCAAAAAATGAATGTGCCTGTACCTTTTTTTGTTGGTATCTGTTGGGTTTATTTTTTGTCTCTGGTTCTTGGTTCTGTGTGTTCCAACAAACCCAGTTCTGTCAGTGTGAGTGCATGCGTGCGTGTGTGTGTGTTCAGTAAATGGGTTTAGGTTCAATTGTCACCACATAGGTGTGTCCAATCTTTCTGATTGGCGTTGTGAGCTTACGGTTATTATTTGATTGTTTTGCTTCTTCTCGTCGGTGTGCTCTGTATGTTTGTCAGTCTTTGGTTTGTTTATCCTCATAATGTGGTTTGTATTTTTACAGCTCTTTGCTCTTTAAAGGGATCCTCCATTGTTTTTACAAATGTGGCCTAAAATCTTTGAAATATACTCGATAGAAGATCAACCTGTATGTCTAAAAAACCACATTGTTATGCACCGTATTAATTTTAATACTTTTTAAAAATGGGACTACTTTACCATTTTAAAACAGTGAGCGGCTGACACTCTGGTGGGTAAATCATTGACTTCTTCTTTCTTCTAAAAAGATGGTTGTTCCTTTCACACAACTTCAATCTTATTCAGCTTGATAACTGTCTTATTTGTGTGATTGCTTTGATATTTAGTTGTGTGTTAAAAAGTTGTATGGAATTCCCTTAATCATTCAAAATGAACTTACACAGCAATGGCATTTTCCTACAAGAGTTTATTGGTTCAAACATTTTTTATTCCTTTTTGTTGATTTCCTGGATAATCTTAACAATAGTACATCAGTCACTTTACAAACATATAACACAGGTGAAGGATCTGCCATTAAAACATTCTCTAACTGCTTTTAAGAACAACCAAAGACGAATAGACTCAGACTGATTTCAGGTTGCAGAAGCAAGTCATTAAATCATCACCACATCTTCATCCAATAAATAAATATCAGCTGTGAAAACAATTCCAACAAAACCAGTCAGCTCAGATTTCTGCTCCTGTGTTTGATGAGGAAAAGTCTTTCACAACTTGCAGCGAAGTTTACAGCGTCCTCTTCTGCAGCGGAAGCTACACCTCAGTTTTCTCATCTGTGTGAAAGATGAAACACATCACCATCATTACTTATTCTGCATTAGTTCCATTTAGTACAGAGGAGTCCAAACTGGCTCCTCCTCTGTTACTACGCTCTCTGCACAGCTTCAGATCAGAGTCAGGTGTGTTGGAGCAGGCTCTTACCTCCCTGTTGTCCATCCAAGTCTCATTCATGGCACCACCTGGAGTCTCTAAAAAGATGGTGTCTTCATCTTCTTCACCCTCTTCACCCTATAAACCAGTTGGAAGATTGTTCACATTAGTACAACTAATCCTGACTGTGTGAAAGATGAATGACTTTGGGGGAAGTTAATTTCCAGCTCCATCATCATCATTACGTATTCTGCATTGGTTCCATTTAGTACAGAGGAGTCCAAACTGGTTCCTATGGCTTCTGATTCCAAGAGGAGGCTGTTACTACATTATATCTGTACAGCTTCAGATCAGAGTCAGGTGTGTTGGAGCAGGTTCTTACCTTCATGGAGTCCATCACAGTCTCATTCATGGCACCACCTGGAATCTCTAAAAAGATTGTCTCCTCCAGTTCTTCACCCTGTAAACCAGATGAAAGATTGTCCACATTAGTACAACAAATCCTGACATGGCTGTAAGAGAATTCAGCTGGAGATGTGACCTGAAGGACTGGGACAGCAGAGCTCTGCTGGCTGCACATCACTGTGAGCACGATGGCCACTGCAACAAACACACTCAGAGTCTTCATCTCTACACTCTCAGCAGATCCACAAGATGTCAGATTTCTGTTAGGGACGCTTGTCAGCTTTTGATAATGTTCAGCTGCAGAGTGTGGAGATATTTATACCCATTGGACCTCTGTTGCCTCATCACTGGGTTTTCCACATTGAAGAAAACACTTGTCAAGCAATTGCAGCATGACTTTTTACTAAAGGAGGCTTCTTGTTGACATTGACTCACTCTCACTGCTGTCCTTTTGGAGTCTTTCTATTGATCTGACCCATATGAAGTGAAGAGTACACACGTAGCTGCCAACCCTCATGCATTCACAGTAAGAGTCATTTCTCACTCAAAACAAAATCATAATATGTCCAAAATATTGCATAAAGACAATAGTAATTATGGCGGCCGATAAGGCCACAGAGTCATGGTGTGAGCCCTGTACCTACTGCCTCTCTCTTCCTTTCTCTCTCTCTCTCTTTCAGTGTGTAACGTGCCTTTAGACGCAGGTGTTGTTTGGTCATTTGAGTGTGTGTCTGTGTTGTGAGTAAATACAGGTGTGTTTTTTGTGCGCTGGTGCTTGTGTGTTTTAATAATGATTTAAAATCATTAAATATTTACCATCATATACTGTTTAATTTCCTTTTAAAAATACCACAATAAATCTGTAGAAGGTGAGAACATGGGGAACATGGGTCTTTTTCACTCCTTATTCATTTTGTAGATCATTGTTGAGTGTTTTAAAGTGCTTTCAAATTTATGACATGGTTTCATATGAGTGCATCTGCAGCAGATAAACCAAGCCTGCTGTTTAAACCTGGTTGAGAGCTGTTGGCACCACTGACTGTATTACTTTAGCAACTGAGCTGTTTTCTCTTGGATGAAACTACGGTTCCAATAAGATCCTGGTTTAACTGAGCCGGAGCTGGGTTTGATTAAGTGTCCCCCTGAGGAAACCCACAAAAGCACAGTGAGGACATTCAAACTCCACACCAAAAAGGACTCATGTGTCCACCCCAGGTCTTGAACCCAGATCTTTCTACCAACAGGTTGATCCCATGAGCTGTTTTAAGCAATACTGTTGGCTTCTCGAGCTGCTCGTCAAAAGTCTATGAGCGTTTACAATCTGAGAGTAGGGAAAGTCCCATGGCATTACATTCTAGCAGAAGTCTCTGTTGCGGCTCTTGGCACAGCGGTTACACGGCAACGCAAGAGGAAAAAGGAAGACCGAGGTAGAGAAGTAACAGAATAAAGGCACAAATGTGGTCACGAGGAACAGACTCACGGAGGTCCCTCTCGTTATATGTGGTGTGTTGCGCGCGATCCGCTTTCAGTCCGTGCACAGTCTGCCCCACATAGCGAGTCAGAGAGAGAGAGAACAGATGGGATAAACAGCTTTTAAACCTAAGAGAAACATTCGCTCAGGTAGAAACAGAGATAAAGACACTATTTATTTGCAGTCTGGATGTAGAGTTGTGTGTCTGCTCTGATCAGCTGGACTCGGCTTCTTGTATGAGGAGCGGCTGTTACTGTGATCTTCTTACTGTCCTCCCAGCAGTGAGTGATACATGCTTTAATGTCTCTAAAACATCAGAATACTCTTCAATAACACAAGGTAAAGTCCCTACATTTGTACGCAAATGTTCAGAAGAACCAGTGAGTTTAGTTTAGGAGTGAAGGGGGGAGCGTGGGGCACCTCACCATTCTACAAAGTGTAGCTTTAAGTGAAACATGTTGAATATATTTCACATTCATGCAGATTTCTTGTTGGTGAGTAAAAACAACAAACTGTTCCTGATCCAGTCATGATCATGTAGTGTGGCACACTCTAGCCTATGCGCTCTGTAGCAAACCTGCTGTTCTAAGAGAGTTTATAAAGAAACTATAACTTGCCAGAGGAGAAAATAGTTGTCATTCCTCACTGTGAAATAAAGAATGGTTCAATCAAAATTAATAGTTGCCTGTTATTCCTCTGTGGACTAGCATTGGTTTAGTATTTTCATAATCCTTCCTCCCTGAGATCAAACAGCAGAAATTATGTGACAATGAGTTAATTCTACTGATATATTTTTGTGTACCCTAAACAGAATGATCTAACATCTCACTCTATCTAAAGCAGAGTGTTGTTCTGAGATTCATTAAGTAAAAAAGGCCAAAAAAGCGAGTATACCTACTTTTCTAAGGATCACTACAACACTAATGTGTCTCCCACCATTCCACTTCAATAGTTCCAACACTACCCATTGGAATATAAAGTAAAGACGCTTCATTTGATAAACAGTTTTCTTTGTGATTCTCAAGAAGTAATTTCTGGTCTCAAAAATATAATATACATACTCTTATAACACTGTATGTGGGTAAAACATGAAATAGTCTTGACAGACATTTATCACATGCTCTGTTTTTACCTGTTTTCAGATATCTGAAAGTTTGTGGGAGAGAAAAGAAAAAGAGATATTTTATTATTTGTTCCAATATTTAGTCTTTTACATTTATTTTGATCTGTTGCTCTAACTTTAAAGCTGCTATGATGAGTAAACAGTACTTAAGACCCTGACTTAAAAATCAAATCTATTACAAATGTAAAATTCTATTTAACTATGAAGAACTGTACAATCTTGACCAACAATGTAGTCTCTGATTACATAATCACCTCTAACCGTAAACTATGCTGTAAAAATTACATTTGCCACAGATGATCCTGCTTCTTGATCCACTGGTTTCACATTTCTGCTGTGCCAATGTCAACAAATACAAACTGACACACTTTGTTTACTGCTGCATACTATTCTGGTAATATGGGTCAGATCAATAGAAAGACTCCAAAAGGACAGATGCCATCTTTGGTGACTAGTCTCTTACAACAAGAGCTTTCTTCAATGTGGAAAACCCAGTGATGAGGCAACAGAGGTCCAATGGGTATAAATATCTCCACACTCTGCAGTTGAACATTTTCAAAAGCTGACAAGCGTCCCTAACAGAAATCTTACGTATTGTGGATCTGCTGAGAGTGTAGAGATGAAGACTTTGAGTGTGTTTGTTGCAGTGGCCATCGTGCTCACAGTGATGTGCAGCCAGCAGAGCTCTGCTGTCCCAGTCCTTCAGGTCACATCTCCAGCTGAATTCTCTTACAGCCATGTCAGGATTTGTTGTACTAATGTGGACAATCTTCCATCTGGTTTACAGGGTGAAGAACTGGAGGAGACCATCTTTTTAGAGATTCCAGGTGGTGCCATGAATGAGACTGTGATGGACTCCATGAATGTAAGAGCCTGCTCCAACACACCTGACTCTGATCTGAAGCTGTACAGATATAGTGTAGTAACAGCCTCCTCTTGGAATCAGAAGCCATAGGAACCAGTTTGGACTCCTCTGTACTAAATGGAACCAATACAGAATACATAATGATGATGATGGAGCTGGAAATTAACTTTCACCAAAGTATTTCATCTTTCACACAGTCAGGATTAGTTGTACTAATGTGGACAATCTTCCAACTGGTTTATAGGGTGAAGAGGGTGAAGAAGATGAAGACACCATCTTTTTAGAGACTCCAGGTGGTGCCATGAATGAGACTTGGATGGACAACAGGGAGGTAAGAGCCTGCTCCAACACACCTGACTCTGATTTGAAGCTGTGCAGAGAGCGTAGTAACAGAGGAGGAGCCAGTTTGGACTCCTCTGTACTAAATGGAACTAATGCAGAATAAGTAATGATGGTGATGTGTTTCATCTTTCACACAGATGAGAAAACTGAGGTGTAGCTTCCGCTGCAGAAGAGGACGCTGTAAACTTCGCTGCAAGTTGTGAAAGACTTTTCCTCATCAAACACAGGAGCAGAAATCTGAGCTGACTGTTTTTTTTTGCAACCTGAAATCAGCATTAGCCTAGTTGTCTTTGTTCCTTAAAGTAGTTAGTGTTCTATAGCAGATCCTCTACCTGTGTTACATGTTTGTAAAGTGACTGCTGTACTATTGTTAAGATTATTGAGGAAATGTACGAAAGGGGTTAAGAAATGTTTGAATCAATAAACTATTGTAAAAGATGCCATTGTGACTGTTTAAGTTCATTTTTCACAACTGAGGGAATTACCCACAACTTTTTAAGGCAAAATATCAAAGCAATCTCACAATAAAGAAATGTAGCAAGCTAAATAATAATTTAAGTCATGTTAGAGGAACAGCCTTCTTTTCTACAACAGGCAATCATGAAAAAATAAAAACGTGAAAAAAAAAAAAAGTAATAAACCCTCTATGACAATCTGAAGCTACATTTCTAAATATCTTAAATACTAAATACCATAAATACCAAGTGTTTCCATCACTGTTTAGATTTATTTTTGAAGAACACTCACCTTCATTCCATACGTGATTCTGATGGTTAACTTGGAGCAGGTGTGACTCATTGCAGGCAGACTTTGATTATTATGTTCATGAATTCATTAATTTAAATTACTGTGCTATGAAGTCACCAATACAATGACATCCCAGCTAACTCACCAAGAAGATAGGAGTGGTCAGTTAATCTCAAAATGGGTTTGAAACAGTCCACAACTAGCATTTACAATACATGAATTATGGAGCAAAGTCAAGTGTTAAATTGTAATTTTAAGATTTAAATGTTCATGGTATTGTATATAAGAAAAACATTATTTGTTGTTGTACAAGATAATATGTAGCTACATGCATAATGTCATGGTGTGGGTTGTAGGAGGGAGGTTGAAGGGACACATGGAGGACCCAAGCACAGAGACTATACAACCCTGGACCTTAAAGAGCATAGACCTGTATAAATACAAACCACACAAACCAAGGACTGACAAACATACAGAGCACACCGACGAGAAGAAACAAAACAATTAAATAATAACCGAAAGCTCACAGCGACAAAACACAATGAGTATAGGATACGACAAAGCACACTTTAAAAAAGTGAAATAAATCAGGAAGATTAGACACACCTGGGTGGAGACAGGAGGGAGAAACTTAATACAATCTGCACCACCCATCCCTCCTCGAAGATACCAGGCTCAGGATCACTCTTCTCCTCAGGCCAGCTGTGTTCAACTTAGAGCGACACACGCCTGATGTGTGCTGGGTCCAGACTGCAATAGCTCTATTTTTAGGAACAACCAGAAAAAGTCAGGGCCCTATGGAGTTAATGCAGCTTCTTTAATTCCTGTGGTGACAGGTAACACAGGTAAAATTGTGAAATTAAAGAAAAGCAAAAAGCTTTATAGAGATAAAAATTTGACTCCTATAACATGTCATCCAAAAAGTCCACCAGTGTCTCCAGTAAAGTTTTTAAAATTAGCTCTTCTTAATGTTAGATCTCTTGTTAACAAGTCACTAATAATTAATGATTTTATTTTGACACATCACTTGGACTTTTTATTTCTTAATGAAACATGGCTGAATGATGGTATCAGTAATACTATTCTCAATGAAAGTGCGCCACAAGACTTTATTTATTTAAATAAGTGTCGTACTTGCAGGAAAGGTGGTGGAGTTGCTGCCATTTTTAAATCAATATTTCAGTGCAAAGAAATAACATTTGGTGATTTTATCTCCTTTGAATATATGTCATTCTTACTGAAGGGTGATTCAAGAGTTCTGTTTTTAGTCATTTATAGACCCCCAAAATATTCTGGAGAATTCATGGATGAGTTCGCTGAACTGCTGTCAGTTGTATGCACTGAATACAACTTTTTAATAATAACAGGTGACTTAAATATTCATGTAGACAATAACATGGACAATACTTCCAAAGAACTGTATGCTTTAATGGATACTTTTGGTCTTACACAACATGTGACTGGTCCGACACACACTCAAGGTCACACTTTGGATCTGGTTATCTCTAAAGGTGTTGATATCTCTGCTGTTGATGTAAGAGACTTAGCTCTATCTGATCATTTCTGTGTCTTTTTTGACCTAGAGACTGTAACATCTGTTCCCCCTAGTTATGTGTGTTTAAAGAAAAGGTACATAAATGAGAACACAAGTGCACAGTTTATGGAAGCCATAGCAATGACACCAACATTGAGTGCTGAGACAGTTGATGATCTTCTGGATGAGTATAATAGAAACGTCTGTAATGTCATAGATGTGGTGGCTCCAATCAAAACTAAGAGAAAACCAAACACACAGAAAACACCTTGGAGGAGGACTGAGATAATGCAGAATTTGAAATCTGACTGTAGAAGAGCTGAGCGTAAATGGAGATCAACAAAACTCCAAATTCATCTAGAACTATACAAAATAAGTCTGCGAAAATTCAATGATGGCTTGTTCAAAGCAAGGCAGCAATACTTTTCTGAAATTATTGCCAAAAATGTCAACAACTCTCGCACGTTGTTTTCTGTAATTGAAAAGCTCACAACCCCCCCAGATCAGATAGCCCCTGAATTACTGTCAGCTGGAAAATGCAATGAATTTGCTGTATATTTCAATGAAAAAATACAATCAATAAGGTCAAACATCAGAACAAACCAGCAAAATCACAAAAAGCTTGAACAGCTTCAACCACTGAGGGATGAGTCAATTACAATGTTAGAGTTTATTACAGTGAACCCAAAAACAATAGAGGAAACTGTTCAGCAGCTGAATCCATCAACGTGTTGCCTTGACACAATACCCTCAAACTTCTTTAAAACTGTTGTAAAGTCAATTGTCACTGATCTGTGTCAGATAATTAACTGCTCATTCCAATCAGGCACCGTACCAAAATCCCTGAAAGTAGCTGCTGTGAAACCGCTGTTAAAAAAGAGAACACTGGATGCCTCTATACTGGCTAACTATAGACCAATCAGCAACCTTCCATTCATGGCCAAGATCATTGAGAAGGTGGTCTTCAACCAACTGAGTCAATTCTTAACATTCAACAAAATATTTGATAAATTTCAGTCAGGTTTGCGTTCTCATCACAGCACTGAAACTGCTCTTATCAAAGTGATCAATGACATAAGGTTGAACACTGATTCAGGAAAAGTATCTGTTCTCATTCTGTTGGATCTAAGTGCTGCATTTGACACTGTAGATCATACAATTTTGTTGCACAGATTGCAAACATGGGTCGGACTAAATGGAAAAGTAATGCAATGGTTTAAGTCATACTTGGAGGAGCGAAGCTATTTTGTAAGCATTGGAAACTTTGAATCTGACAGATTACCAATGTCCTGTGGGGTTCCTCAGGGATCTGTTCTTGGACCCCTTCTGTTTAACCTTTACATGCTTCCTTTAGGACAAATTTTACAGAACTGTAAGGTTGATTATCAGAGCTATGCAGATGACACACAACTATTGTTGGGTCTAAATACGTTAAGACCGTTGCAATCACAACTCAGGGAGAAAAACACTATCTGACTTAAAAGGCGACCAGAGGCAGAGAGGTGCGAGCTGCAGCTCGGAGAAAAACCCAACAAAAAGAGACACAAAAGTCCGATATAAGTTGGATTGCTCTGATGGTGATGCCTCAGAACCAGGTATTTATTATAGAAAACATAGACCACACCCAGAGGGCTGTGCAACAGCGCTCTGGGTGCAGGATTAATACCATATATGGTAACACAAAAACTTTGGGGGAGAAAAAGGCTCATATGTCCATGCAGTGGGTCACATACCCCCACACTGGCCCAAACTAGTTTAAACCAGCTATGGTGGACAATGGATATGTTTTGCAAACACACACACACACACACAGTTAATCATGGATAATTTCATATTCTAACTATCGTTTAATCATTTAACTATAACTAATAAAGTAATAAAAACCACACAGACTATAACATATCTTACATATCCGCCCTGTTGTGGGTTTGGAAAACATCAAGCAGACGGGCGTCTTCACAGGTTTACCCGGTGCCATCATAGGACCAGAACAACAGGGATGACCACCGTGAGGTGGGGCGAAAACCCGACAGCTAGTACGGGAAAAATTCCCCACCGTCCCCCCCTGCTGGGGCGAACATCGATTCTGATCCACGGTGATCTGGAGACAGTTCAGGGTGTATGTACAACTGATGACCCAAAACCATGGTGTTGAAGATAGGGCTTTAGGTCTCAGTGTGTGTTTGGAGTTGGTAAGGGAGGGTCAGAGGTTACCAGCACATAACCCTCCAGTAGCAGTGAACCTTTACCGCTCACTGTGATGATGGGAAGGTGTGGCAGGGTCTTAGTCCATCAATGGGGCAGATGGGGAGAGACCCATAACATGGAGTTGGTACTCTGGGGAAGCCTGGACCTGCATAGCACCGATGATCATGTTGTCTATGCCTTTCTTCACACAGGGGACGATGCAACAGCAGGCAAGACCAACGACCAGCAGCACAGCCAGAAGAGGGAGACCCAGACGTAGCAGGAATTGGAACCAGGAGCCTTGGAACAGCCAGTCCCACCCGGATGAATGGACATTGGACTCGTCAGCTGACATGGCACCTTCCAGGTTGCGGAGTGTTTGCAGGGCGTCTTCGATGGACTCCGAGGAGTTATTAGGTATGTATGTACAGCAGGTAGCACCCACCATAGCACACACACCACCTGTGGAAGCTAAAATCGTATCTAAAGCCATACGGTTCTGAATAGCCATTTGCGCGGTGGCCGCTGTTCTAGCATTCATTTTGTTACTAACAGCTAAAGATGCATTAAGAAGCATGTGAAAGCGGTATTGGAGGGTCTCTACCATAAGGGAATTCTTACCCACGCCTATATTAGGGAAAAGAGCATGAACGACTTTTTGACTAGTTGACCAATATCTATGTTCGTGAGGGACGTCCGAGCCCCATATTGCATCATGAGGTGTGAAGGTTATAATCTCACGACGAGAACGACTAGGCATTGTCATATGAACTATGAAAGACCCATCTGTGACTGCTACTGGTACACAAACGGCTGACATATTAATTGGAGGGGAAGGATAAACTTTATCACCGCACTTCAACCAAACACCGTCTCTAGCAAACATTGGGACAACCGTACTGACGTTCCGAACGGTAGCACAATGGTTTATGTCTACCGATGGTAGACCTTTGGTGTTAGTTGGTGGACCATTAAATCGTACGCATAAAGGATAGCAGTGAGTATAATTACCACAGGGGACAGCATTCGTGTTTAGGTGTTTAGCAGCCTGACCTAGGGGCTCGAGGGTTTTTAGCACTGGTAGAACAGGAGGGCACGGGGTCGCGGACTTATTTTGTAAACATTCTAGTACTTTCTTTGAGTCAGGGGCTGGCAGGGATGCGGACAACAGAGTCGGGGATGTTACAGCGTGCGGCAGATGTGAGCAAACATAGCAACTATCATTAGTTACTGTTCGTGCAGATAGTTCTACCATACGGTACCAAGAATTAGCGCGCAGACGATGATGGACGTGATTATTCTGTTCAGACAGTAATGCGAGTAACGAGTCAGGTTCTTCTGTTGGCATAGGTTTTGCATTTATAACTCGTATATTCTGTCTAACCTCAGGTGATAACACTATGTCCATGCGTGGTTTAACTACAATGGGAGTGGCTGGAGGTGTAATACAAATATCCACCCAAAAGATGGGATCTGTCCCTTGTACGTCAGGGCCGAATCCCATAAGCAAACAAGAAGGAGGTACCGCGGTGGTGTTAACGGTTAGGAGTAGGATTTTTTGTTTCTGAACAATTGTTTTTCGCAATGACAGATATGCCGCTGTAACGGTACGTGTAGATGGTGTGAGGGGCCAGGTAATAGGGGTGTAGCTTGTATGGAGGAGTACCTCAGACCAACCATGAGTAGACCATGATTGGTCTGCTCCCCGGACTTGCATGTACCATTCATAATTTACATAGTCCTTACCATGTTTCCATGGTGTGTAGCCTTTATTAGCCAGAGCCTCTAGTGGAATTGTAACGTCACTTAAAATGTCCGGTATTTGTGGTATGCACATAACGAGGTTAAAGCCCCCGGGGCATCTACCTATGTAATCATACCAAGGTGAGCTTAGAGCCCCTGCTAGCACTTCCTGGGATCCCACGAGGAGGAGGAGGAACAACAGATCCATCTCTGTGTTACTAGGGTGTATCACCTGCTGTGGTGGGTTTCTGTACCTTTTTCCCGTGTGATTGGTGTATCCACGTCTGTCTTTCAGCTATCTTAAATGCAGTTGGTGTGGTTAGCAGAACTGTGTAAGGGCCGTCCCACCGTGGAGTACACCAGTGTTTTCTCTTAATCACCTTGATGAGGACCCAATCACCAGGACGAAGGGGATCTGAAACAGGTAAAGAGAGACTAGGCAGTGTATTAGCTTCAACAATTTCAGCATCTGTGAATAATTTAACCATCCATTTTGTTATTGGATCCAACTCTCCCTCCTGATCCTGCACCCACTTAGAACTGGTGAGGGGTAGGTGAAAAGGTCGTCCTGTGACAACCTCAAAGGGGGTCAAACCCTGTGTGTTTGGTGTTATGCGCATGTACATTTCTACCAGGTTAACACACTCTGGCCAGGGTCTGTTTGTTTGTTCTACAGCTTTTTTTAATCTGTTTTTAATGGTACCATTGTTGCGTTCTACCAATCCAGCACTAGCCGGGTGGTAGGAGCAGTGATGTTTTAATTCAATGCCCATGGCCTCTGTCAGCAGGAGTATTACTCTGTTAACAAAATGGGGTCCATTGTCGCTCCAAATCTGTCGTGGGATGCCATGTTGAGGTATTATTCGTGTCAAAAGGGCCTTTGCCACTGTCATTGCATCATTTGTTTTAGCGGGCACTATGGTGACCCATTTTGAGAATGAGTCCACCAGAACCAAACAATACGTATACCTCTGAATAGTGTGCAGTGTTATGAAATCCATCATAATGACCTCAAAAGGATATGTACCAGTTGGTGTTTTACCCCGAGGGGGCCTAACATTACCCTGAGGATTATGACGACAACAGATGATACACTGACGACAAAAGTTTTTAAAATGGGTTTGGAGTCCTAGTGGTATATGAAATGACTGTTTGACTATGTCTACCATCCCTCCTGTTGAGACATGGGCCAACCCATGGCTCATTCTAGCAACGACGTCAAACAAACATCTAGGCAAACATGGCTTGTCATTTAACATAAATACTCCAGAGTCATTTTTAACAGCACCTTCAGTCACCCATTTCGTTTTCTCACTTTCAGGAGCGTTAACATGCATATCAATCAGGACTTCATCCGGCAAGCAAAGTGGTACAACATCAACAGGCAACAACTGGACAGTAAGTGCTTCAGTAAAAGCAGCTTTTTTAGCTTCAACATCAGCTTTTGCATTGCCCAGAGAGACAGCATCAGTGGCGCCAGTATGTGCTTTGCATTTACATATCGCCAATGATGTAGGTAAGAGGACTGAAGCAAGAAGGTCTTTTAACAGGGAGGCATGTTGCACAGGCTTTCCACTAGATGTCTTCATACCTCTCCTAGCCCACTGAGCAGCAAACACATGAACTGTGGAAAAAGCATACTGGCTATCAGTGTAAATTGTGACTTTCTTGCCTTTGAAAAGTCTACAGGCTTCTGTCAAGGCCACGATTTCAGCTGCCTGTGCAGACTGATTTCCAGCCAATTTGCCTGATTTCAACACAGTGTCGCATGTAACTACTGCATAACCAGTATGATTTGTTCCATCAGGTGCTTTGGAGGAGGAGCCATCTACAAACACTACATCTCCGTCTTTCAATGGAATGTCTGTCAAATCTGGACGTGGCTTGCATGTCACCGACACTAACTGTCCACAGTCATGCGGTGTCCCATCGTCAGCTGTTGGTATCAATGTAGCTGGGTTAAAAGCAGCACAGCGCTTTAGAATGAGGTTGGCTGGGGTCAACAAGGTGTTAGTAAGGTGTAAAAACCTGGCAGGAGATAAGAACGACATTTTTGTTTGTGTTAACAGGATGTCAACTGCATGGCTGACTAACAGTGTCAAAGGATGGAACAACACTACTTCAGCAGACGCGTGCACAGCCATGGCTGCGGCGCAAATCGCCTGAACGCAATGGGGAAGTGCCCTAGCCACATCATCTAATCGTTTAGAGTAATAGGCTATTGGTCGTTGCTTCTCACCGTATTGCTGTAGTAGTACTGATGTCATGTAACCGTTCTTACAGTCAACAGACTGTGTAAATGGCTTGTTGTAATCTGGCAGCGCCATCACCCCTGTTCCTGTTATGATTTGTTTCACTTTTGTAAATGCTTCTTCCGCGTCAGGTGTCCACTGCAAAGGTGCGCTTAAAGTTTGATGTGTATCTAACATTAGGTTCTGTAATGGGGCAGTTATGATAGCATAATCAACGATCCACGACCTGCAATAATTCGCTAGGCCTAAAAAGGCCATCATTTGTCTGACGGTAAGCGGTTTTGGTGCCATTTGTACTGCTTCTCTACGTGATGTAGTAAGTTCTTTCCCTTCAGCTGAAATGTTATGACCAAGGAATGTTACTTTTTCCTGTGTAAATTGTAGTTTCTCTAATGAGGCCTTATTTCCTGTTTTTGCCAAATGTGTGAACAGCCTGATTGCCTCTGTTTCATTTTCCGCTTTGGTGGGACTGGCCAATAAAATGTCATCAACATACACAATTATCTGTGTGGTCTCTGGCCATGTGTGGTGGCTGATGCACCTGTTAATCTCCGCTGAAAAGATAGTAGGGCTATCACAGAACCCTTGTGGTAGGCGAGTGTAAGAGTATTTTTTGTTCTCAAATGTGAATCCAAACCATCCCTGAGCTGTACTATGAAGAGGAATGGAGAAAAATGCATTACTTAAATCAATTACAGTGAACCATTTTTGATGAGGTTGTAATTCATTTAACAATGTGTGTGGGTCTGGTACATTTGGAGCTCGTGATTTAACAGCCTGATTTACTGCTCTTAAATCATGTACCATCCTCCAGCCGCCCTGTGGCTTTTTCACAGGGAAGATGGGGGTGCTGCATTCAGCTGAGTCATGTTCCTGTAACACGCCTGCAGTCAGTAAATCATTAATAACAGGCTTTATTCCTTCTTTTGCATCTGATTTGAGTGGATACTGTCTAATTCGAGGCCTGTAAGATGTGGCTGGATCTATGGTTACAAATGTTGCGGTTGTCATAAGTCCAACATCTGTCTTTGATGTAGCCCACAGACATGATGGCACTGAAGGAAAGTCATCTGATTTCAGAGTGCACAGAGACAGTCATGCATCCAAATGTACAGCAGGGGGCGCCAAAGTACACCAGTTCAGCACTTGTTTTTTCACAAAGCCACAAAAAGAGCCTCTGTATGTGAATACATTGTGTCTCTCTTTTTTCCAAAGGTCACTCTTGACAGGAAGTGCAGCCAACAGATCATTTGCATCTCTCCACTGTTTGTGTGCCGGTTTTTGTAAACAAATATGTGGAAACCGTGGGGGGTTTATTGGTGTCAGCTCTGGAGGCAACGTCACTCTGATTATAATCCATCCATCTGGAGACCAACAAACGTCTGTCAATGTTATTTTCTGTGGTGACAATCGCAGAAACTTTTCCTCCCAGGCTTTAGCAACTGCTCTGCCCTCAGGAGACAGGTCTGGTCTCCTTAGCCAGTCTGGTTGACCTGGCAGGGGTCCTTCAGGTCTGACATACATCATTGTAACATGTAGTGGCCACTGTGTCTGTGTTTCTGTAGGAACGACAAATGTTTTAGCTATTTTAGCCCGCAGTTCCTCCATAGATCCAACCACTGACCGAGGGCCTGTTGACACTGGATCCAATGTATAGAATTTATTAGGAATGACTGGGCTTTGCAACACCATAAGTGATTCTTTAGTATCTGATAAAAATTTCTTTGGCACTATTCCATTAGCCGTTGGCACTAAACTGATCTGTAACTTACTGAGGAGATCCCTTCCCATTAGATTGAAGGGACAATCAGTTGTCAAAATAAATGGGTGTGTGTAATATGAACCATCTTCATCTTGCACAATGACCTCCTTAGACCAACAGGCATATTGAGGCTTTCCACCCACTCCCACTATGCCAATAACCTTTTTGGAAGTGACTACGCCTTCCACCTGATCACGGAGGACAGAAACATCAGCTCCAGTATCACACAGAAAAGTGACTGGTGTTTGTTTTGGTCCCACCAACAATGTACGTTTTGGGTATTTTTCATGTGTTAATGTTACAGCTGCATAAATGGAGAAATCAACAAAATGATTTGGATTTAAAGGTGGGGGATGTTCATATTCTGCAGGTAAATCATTGTCATATTGATCAGCATCCTCATCTTGCCCTAAAAAGGCTATGTCACACTCTGAGGTTTCATTATCTGTTCCGGAGTCACTGATTGCATGTCCCTCCGGCCAGTCCTGGCGTCACTGCCTAGGAGTTTGCCCGAACGACGTATGGTCTGTTTTTTGCTTTTTTCTTGGGCAGTCTCTTGCCATATGTCCTTCCTCATGACAAATGAAACATTGTCTTTTTTCTCGATCTATTTTTGCTTGTTTTTCCTCATCAGGCGTTCTGGTGCGATATGGCTTTTTTCCCTGTCTTTTAAACCCTGAGCGTTGGCTCACCAGGGCTGCAGCCATGGCCTCAGCCAATACATTAACATTAGCTGATTCAGTTTTTATTTTCTTTTTCTCAGTGACTTCATAAGCATGTTCGGCCCATTCCATTAGCTCTGGAACAGTGAGGGTGCGGTGTGTGACACAGTTTGCTTTTATGAAATCTGACACGTTTGGCAACAAACCACTAATTAACCACATTTTTAGCTGTATTTGGTATGGATTATCCGCCAGCGGAGAATGAGGAAGCCCGCTATTAGTCCTAAAAACCGTTTCTAAACGGGCACGATATTCCATTGGCGTCTCGTCTGATTTCTGACGACACGCACTTATTTCTTCGTGGCTTGGGGGTTTTGTGTAAGTCGCCCTAACTCTTTGCATCAGTGCTTCAACCTGCTGTCGCAGCTCATTAGAGTTATGTGCTAGGGGCTGACGGTTAACTTGTCTCCCGGTATAACCGCCCACCACTACTGGATATCGGTGTCTAAGTGTTAGTTTTAAAACCTTTTCCACCTCCAGTCCATTTAAATGCCATGTCTCAATCAACCCACATACTTGTTCAGCATAAGCAGTCGGGTCCTTCTCAACATCGCATACGCCCCTACAGGCATCTAATGCTTCCTGCTCCGTCCATGGCCGAAACAACAACAGCTGTGGGGGATGTGCACCCTGTAATGGATCCTGTGGGTTTAGGAATTCTCCTGCACGAGGGTTAGCTACCTCTATCATGGGTAAAATTGGATATAGATTTTCCTCCATCCCCGCCTGGGCTATGTATTGCTCATCCTCCTCACTGTTAACACTTTCTTTCATCTGTTTTGACTTTTGTTTAGCTGCCCTAGTTACAGGTCCCTTTGTTTCTTGTCCTGCAACTGCTCCCCCCTCTTGTAAACCCCCTGCGGCCCCATTCTGTTGCTGATTTGTCTCCTCAACTCTACGCGGTACACACATGGTCTCATCCCAAGGCTGTATTTTAGCTGCTGCTGCTAAAACTTTCTGTTTCCTTCTCTCTTCACCTTTCTCTATCTGTGTTTTCCTAATACTCATAGCATCTTTCCAGATACACACTACTCTTAAGTGGTCTGCTATTAACTCAGCCTGCTTAGGACGTAACTTTTTTAATGCCTTCACTCTTTTTCCTTTACACCAGATGGACACTTTTTCTATTCCAGCTTCGTCTGATAATTTCCCTGCAAACCCACAATTTTTGTACCAATCATCTAGATAGCAACAACTACCGGGATACTTTCTCTGCATGAATTTCACATCATTATTTTCCATCAATGCTTTACGCTGCGCGTTACCCATGTTCTCAGCACGGGATTTACAGACACCGTTACAACAAAGAAACACCACAAAGAAACAACACACAAAGAAACAACACACAACAACTCCCGTCTGCCCTCTGTCCCTTTACCACGCCGTGTGAGTTTTACGTCACCCACCACGGTCTTCACTCCCCGTTGTACGTCACGGGTACTATGGTGAAAAGAAACAGCTTCTCACCTCGTCAGTGTTCTCCCTGGTTCGTGGGACCCGTCACTCCCCGTCCGGGTCGGTGCTGGAACAAGCTGTGACCACCCCTGCAAAGGAGGGGGTGCCGGCAGTTTTACTAATGGTCCGGTTGCGCCCGCACCGATCCAGACGAAAAGATGTAAGGTCCCGGGTTGCGGCACCAGTGAATGTTAGGTCCAAATACGTTAAGACCGTTGCTAAAATGTGAATGTTGGGTCTAAATACGTTAAGACCGTTGCAATCACAACTCAGGGAGAAAAACACTATCTGACTTAAAAGGCGACCAGAGGCAGAGAGGTGCGAGCTGCAGCTCGGAGAAAAACCCAACAAAAAGAGACACAAAAGTCCGATATAAGTTGGATTGCTCTGATGGTGATGCCTCAGAACCAGGTATTTATTATAGAAAACATAGACCACACCCAGAGGGCTGTGCAACAGCGCTCTGGGTGCAGGATTAATACCATATATGGTAACACAAAAACTTTGGGGGAGAAAAAGGCTCATATGTCCATGCAGTGGGTCACATACCCCCACACTGGCCCAAACTAGTTTAAACCAGCTATGGTGGACAATGGATATGTTTTGCAAACACACACACACACACACAGTTAATCATGGATAATTTCATATTCTAACTATCGTTTAATCATTTAACTATAACTAATAAAGTAATAAAAACCACACAGACTATAACATATCTTACAACTATATCTATCACTGAACCCAGATGACCATGGTCCCATTGAGGTGTTGTGTGACTGTTTAGAAAAAGTAAACTGCTGGATGAGTGAAAACTTCCTTCAACTAAACCATGACAAGACGGAGGTGATTGTCTTTGGTAACAAGGAAAAGAGGACTGCTGTCAGCAATTATCTTGAGTCTCGATCTTTAAAAGCTAAAGACCAAGTCAAAAACCTTGGTGTTCTGATTGACTCAGATCTTACATTCAGCAGTCAGATCAAATCTATCACAAAAACAGCCTTCTACCACCTAAAGAACATCTCCAGAGTGAAAGGTTTAATGGCTCAGAAAGATCAGGAGAAACTGGTCCATGCTTTTATCTCCAGCAGACTGGACTATTGTAATGGTCTTCTGACAGGAATCCCCCAAAAGAGCATCAAACAGCTACAGCTGGTTCAGAACGCTGCAGCTCGGGTCTTAACCAGAACAAAGAGGTCAGAGCACATTACTCCAGTTTTAAAGTCTTTACACTGGCTCCCAGTCAGCCTCAGAATAGACTTTAAAGTTCTGCTGCTGGTGTATAAATCTGTGAATGGGTTTGGTCCAGAATACATCAGTGACATGTTGGTCAGGTATGAACCCAGCAGGTCTCTCAGATCTATGGACACAGGTCAGATAGTGGAGCCCAGAGCTCACAGTAAACATGGTGATGCTGCTTTTAGTTGTTATGCTGCAAAGAAGTGGAACAAACTGCCAGCAGAGCTGAAGTCAGCATCCAATGTGAACATTTTTAAATCAAAGTTAAAGGCACTTTTTTTCTCTACTGCATATGATTGAGAGAGAGATTTTTTTGTCATGTTGTTGATGTAATGATGATTTTACTGATGATTTTAATTGATTTTACTGATGATTTTAATTGTTCTTATTGATTTAAATGTTCTTATTGATTTTAAACAATTGAATGTTTTATCATGTAAAGCACATTGAGTTGCCTTGAGTATGAAATGCGCTATATAAATAAATTTGCCTTGCCTTGCCTTGCCTTACATCATAAACATGTAGCTAATGTTAGCGATGCTACACCGGTGCAATGAGCCGCTCTGTCCCCCTCCCCCATCTGAGAAGATGCCTCTCCACCAACAGCCAAAGATGAAGGTATAACTTTCCTTTTATTTATTCATATAAATGATGTTAATGACACGTCAGGGCTCGACAGAAACAAACAGAGCTACAGTTACATCATCTGTAATTCACTGTTCAGGGGGAATGAATAAATAAAAAGAAACAGATAATGACAAGTTTACACTTTTGAATGGGTTGGAGTCATTGTTTCCCTTATTACACAATACTTTTATTTTTGCTTTTTTTCTTGTTTTATTGTTGACATCAATACTGATTGATCAGGGGGTTTTTCATCAAACCCAGCTCAGGGTAATTTCCAGAGTCTGGCTCAGTTAAACCGGGTTCTAACTGGAACGGCTGTATTATCATTGAATGTTTGTCAACTTGAAATAGTTAAAGAATCGATCAAATGAAGGAATTTTACTCTTCAAATAAAACAGTTCTTTTTATTGTTTTGAAATTTTATTTTGTTTCATTGTTGGTTATTATATGTTGAAAATACATGTTAGTAATTTGCTCATTCATTCAAAAGGAACTTAAACAGTGACACTCCAATATTTCTTCAAGAGTTTATTGGTTTGAACATTTCAAAACCCATTTTGTGGATTTCCTTGATAATCTCATCATTAGAACAGCAGTCACTTTACAAACATGTGACTTGTCATGTTGTATTAGCACAGATGAAGGATCAGCTATAAAACTATTGTCTACCTGCTTCAAAACAAACTAGGCTAATGTTGAATTCAAGTTGCAGACACAAGTCATCACCACATTAGCATTAAATAAATAAATCTCAAGTGTTAAAACAATTCCAAAAAAAAAACAGTGAGCTCAGATTTCTGCTCGTGTGTTTGATGGAGTTAAAGTCTTTCAGAAATCGCAGCAGAATCCACAATGTCCATTTTTGCAGCAGAACTGACACTTGGCTGCACGCTTCTGTCTGTTGTTAGAGAGCGTCTGTGAAAGATAAAACACATCATCATCATTATGTATTCTGCATTGGTTCCATTTAGTACAGAGGAGTCCAAACTGGTTCCTATGGCCTCTGATTCCAAGGAGAGGCTGTTACTACGCTCTCTGTACAGCTTCAGATCAGAGTCAGGTGTGTTGGAGCAGGCTCTTACCTTCATGGAGTCCATCACAGTCTCATCCATGACAGCATCTGGAATCTCTAAAAGATGGTCTCCTCCAGTTCTTCACCCTGTAAACCAGATGGAAGATTGTCCACATTAGTACAACAAATCCTGACATGGCTGTAAGAGAATTCAGCTGGAGATGTGACCTGAAGGACTGGGACAGCAGAGCTCTGCTGGCTGCACATCACTGTGAGCACGATGGCCACTGCAACAAACACACTCAAAGTCTTCATCTCTACACTCTCAGCAGATCCACAAGATGTCAGATTTCTGTTAGGGACGCTTGTCAGCTTTTGATAATGTTCAACTGCAGAGTGTGGAGATATTTATACCCATTGGACCTCTGTTGCCTCATCACTGGGTTTTCCACACTGAAGAAAGCACTTGTTGTAAGAGACTAGTCACCAAAGGTGGCATCTTGCTGCTGTCATTTTGGAGCCTTTCTATTGATCTGTTTCCATATGAAAGGACGAGTACAAAGTAGTGAATAAAGTGTGCTAGTTTGTATTTGTTGACATTGGCACAGCAGAAATGTGAA